>NC_048305.1:107255450-107275697 GCF_013100865.1 Trachemys scripta elegans | reverse complement strand
CGGGAGTGAGGGGCACCAGCAGAGCTGGGGGGGAGCCCAGGGCTGGGGTAGCAGGGGGCTGCGGGTTGGGAGTGAGGGGCACCGGCAGAGCTGTGGGTGGGGGAGCCCAGGGCTGGGCTAGCAGGGGCTGCACGTCGGGAGTGAGGGGCACAGGCAGAGCTGGGGGAGCCCAGGGCTGGGATAGTGGGTGGCGGGAGGGAGGTGCATTGCCAGTGACGTTAATCTGCACAATGCAGCATGCTTCTCGGTCTGGCTGGTCTCTGAGCCCGTAATGCCGGCTCCCTTCCCTCCCCCCCACCCCCCCCGAGCCAGCTCTGTCCTGCGCGGTGCTGGGTGCATGCTTTGAAGTGTGACGCACGAGGCCCCTCCTGTCTCTGCAGTCCGTCTGCGCCATCTTTGAGAAGTCTGTGAAGACCCTGCTCGACGACTTTGCCCCCATGGTTCCCCAGCTGTGTGAGATGCTGGGTCAGATGTACAGCACCATTCCCCAGGCATCTGCGCTGGACCTCACTCGGCAGGTAAGTGTTGGTGCTGCAGGGCCCCCAGCGTGTGCCAGGCGCTGGGATTTCAGAGCTGGGGCCACAACTCCACTTGCTGCTGTTGTTGGCGTGGCCTGTTCTTTTCTCTCCAGTTGCCTCCCTTGCTCCTGCTGCGCGAGGGCATCCCACACAGGCCTCCCGATCCAGCCCTGCTGCTGGGAGCTGATCCCCCGACTTCAGAGAGCAAGCTGTGTTGTCGAGGTGACCTGACAGCTGCTCCCTTGGCCTCCAGCACCCTGTAAGCGGGGAAGGGCAGGGGTCTCTCTGCCCGTCCAGCCTGGAAGCAGGCCGGGCATCACTTTGTGTGCTGGGCTAGAGCACCTGCCGCTGGGACGAAGTGAGGCCTGCAGCTGGGCTCGCAGCTCTGTCTAGACGCCCTGCAGCCCTGGGTGGGTCACGGGCCACCCATAGCTTCCATCCCTCTCTCTCTTCCAGCTGGTTCACATCTTTGCTCACGAACCTGCCCACTTCCCTCCCATCAAAGCCCTCTTCCTGCTCGTCACCTCCGTCACGCTCACCCTCTTCCAGCAAGGTACGTGTACAAGCTCTCCCTCCTGCTGGGGGCCTGGTCAGCCTGTTACGTGCATGGGGAATGGCCATTTTCACTCCTAGCCAAGCTCACAGGGCCCCCTCTGCTCCTGGGAGGCGGGTCTCTTCCCCTCCGGCCCAGTGGAAGTGACAGGCGTCTCCTCCCCCCAGCACAGAACTGTGAGTTCAGCTCACAGCCCAGCCCCACGCAAGCCGCTGAGAGCACGTTGCAGGAAAGCAGGGCCTCAGTCCAGGGTTGGCGGTGCCCTGCAGTGGGGAGCGGCCTCGCTGGCAGTTCCAGCCGGGCCTGCGCTGCTCTCGTGGAACGTGTAGCGCTGGCTGGCACTGAAGGGTTTTGTAAAGCTGGTATCGGGGTTCTTCTCACGGGCCAGTGGCGGTCTAGTCACCCCGGCACCCAGCAGGTGTAGGAGCAGACAGGGACAGCCCTCTTCAAAGCTCCTGCTCCCCTTCCATGGGCCGACCCCAGAGCCTGGATTCCTTGGGGGCAGGGTCGCCCCTGACCCAGCTCCGTGCTGAGCTCTCAGGAGCTCTGTTCCCCTGGTGTGTGGTGGAGCTGGGAGCTCTGGAGCCAGCCCTCTCCGCTTTCTGCCACTGGTGGAGCCGGGTACACGGGGCCCCTGGCCTCTCCGACTACGTCGGCTGTGCTGTGCGCTGCCCCCGAGCAGGTTTGGGGACATGCAGCCAGCCCTGCACTGGGGCGAGGCAAGGGCCCTCCCTGGCGTGGTGTGCCCCGAGCCCTCGGGGGCTTGCTGGGGTGAGGGGCCTGTGCTAATGATATAGTTCTGGGTCTCTGGCAAACGACTGGGCCTGCTCCCCTGGAAGTCTGTGCAGAACTCTGTCAATGTCAGCGGGAGCAGCCTTAGGTGTGGGGGGCTCTTGGCCCAGGTCCCAGTGGGCACAGCACACCCCAGGGCAGCGATGGTCCCGGCTCTGAGGAGCTGGGGGTAGAGAGCCTCACTCATTTCAAAGGGCTGGGAAATGAGCAAGAACCAGCACCAGGGGAGACTGCCTGCCCGAGTGCAGCCCAGCGCCCCTGCCCATGGGGGCTTCACCCCCTTCAGAAGCCGGGGACCCTGTTCTGTGGCAAACAGCCCTGAGCCAAGCAAGTGGATTGTGTGTGCGTGCTGGCCGTGCCTGCCAGGGAGCTGGACTGACTGCCTAACCTGCGTTAGCTGAGAGAAGCTTGTGTAGAATCAGAGGCCAGGTGGCCGTGCCGTGGAGTTCTCGAAGCTGTGAGCGCTAGCACGGAAGGGACGCGGGGAGCCGGCTCTCGGGTTCCTGCACGCAGCGTGGATCGCAAAGCCAGCCGAGCGCCTGGGGAGCAGGGCCGGGGAGGGGGGCTGTGCCGGAGGCTCCGGTGACTTGGACGCGGGAGCCTGAGCCCCCTCCTGGCCAGTTGAGCATTTGCTGAGGTTTGTCATTTATTTGTAGTTACTTTTCAGGACCAAATGGTTTTGCAGATGCCCGTTCAGTCCCCCAGTGCAAACGCTCTAACTGTCCTCATGGAGCTGGTGCCCAGCTCACCCCCCGGCTTGTCCTCCCGCTCCTCTTCCTCTCCGAGACATGAAGAGCTCCTGGGCGCTTGGCCGCAGTCCCGGGGGCTTCGGACCCTTTCCTTTGCGGTTTCTTTTTGTTCTTGGGTTCTCCAGTTTCATGATTTTTGTATGTTTTGTTTCTTTAACTTGCTTCAAGCTGCTCATGTCCCCCCCTCCTCCCCCCTCGCACTCCTCCCCCGTCCCCCCACACTCCTGTTTTCACTTGTAAATTCTTTCTGTATCACATAACTATATGATGTTGAGTTGCTGTTTGTATGATTTTCTCTTAAGTTACATCTTTATTATATTTTTAGGGCCCAGGGATCATCCTGATATTGTTGATTCATTTATGCAACTCCTGGCACAGGTGTGTTTTAGTTTCTTATTCATTCACTTTCTGTTCTCTCTCTTTCTCTTATTTAATTCAATTTAAACCTATTTTTAGCTTTCTGTTGACAACGTTTTTTTCCTTTTAGTTGAATATCGAGTTTCTCCATCTGTTTCCGTGGAAGTTGAAAACAAAACATTCTCCTTTAGTTCTGGGTTTGCGCCATCCCTGGGCAGTGCCCTGCTCTGCAGGAGCCTCGGAGCTGCTGCCTCCGGGTGAAATGCTGGGGGGAGGAGAGGGCGGCCGGAGCCGGGACGGGATACCGCATGCTGCTCCGAGCTCAGACTTGTTCTAAAGAAAACTATAGCGTTTTCCACTCCTCCAGCTGCCTCTCTGCCAGGTGGGAGGTCCAGGTGGCGCCGAGACCAGCCTAGCTAGATGGCTCTCTCATGGGGGACAGAGCTCCCTTGCCGTTGGGGGCAGCGCACCCAGCCATCGCAGCGTGGCCCCAAACTGCCCTTTAGCAAGGCAGTCTCCCTCCAAGCCTGCAGGGGGAGCAGCATCTGGGGTTCGATCTGGAGCCAACTGGTGATGGGAGCAAGATGTCTGTGGTGGCAGCTGGGCGTCAGCCTGTCTGCCCCGTGGGTCCAGGGAGCCGCTTGTGCCGCCTGGGCAGGGCCCCCGCTGCTGGAGGCTGGCGTCCGGCTCGGGGAGAGCCCTGCACCTGTTCTGTGCCGCCCCCCCGCAGCCTGCTCTCACGAGGAGCAGTCCTGGGGCACCGGCTCGGGGAGGCTGAGTCTCGAGCCCAGCAGGGTGGTGCTAGAAATGCAGTTTCTGAGGGCAGGCCCTGAAGCCCCACGGGGAGATGCTGCCTGGCTCTTTGGCACGGGAGGAGACGGGGCTGCCTGTCCCAGGGACGGCAGAGTTGGTGTCTGCAGGTCTCTGACACAACATGCGCTGGCCACCCCACTTCACACGTCTGGGCTCGGTGCCTTTCTCTTGGCTGCTGAGTCTCGAGCTGAGGGTGGCAGGCTGCGCAGGGCTTTGAGCGCTCCGCTCTGTTGGCTCTGCCGGCGTGGCAGTGTGAAAGGCCACCACGCCTGGAGTGTGCTTCGCCAGAGGCCGCGCTGGCTGCCGTCACAAGGGGCACTGTCCAACCAGCCCAGCTGTCAGAACGCCCATGGTTTGGAGGGGCTGGAGCACAGGGCTGCGCAGAGATGTTAGGCTGGTGTGTATATATACCTGTCGGGGGAGACCCAGGATGCTGGCGCCAGCTTCCCAAGAGAACGTCTAACACCCTCAGCCGGAGGGGGGCAGCCTCCGGGCACAATGCTGTGTGCAGCTCCAGCTTCCCAGGACAGGGGGACCCCTCACCAGGGCCTGGAATTGGCCTGGGCCTCGCCATCGTGGTGGGTTTGAAGGAACCCCCTCAAGGAGCTGACATGCTGCTCTCCTCGGTAACCAAATGGCCAGGCCTTTGATGTGTGCCTGCACTGCCAGGAGCCGTGCCGGTGCCTCTCTGAACTGACGGGTGGAGCAGCCTCCCAACTGGGTTGGCTGGATCCCAGCCCCAGGGCCCTACAGACATGGTGGCCATGGGCTGGCCCAGGCAGTCGGTGGGGTGGGGTTGAGCTGGACGCAGTTGCGATGAACCCGAGTCGTGTGTGGGTCCAGTCTGGCTGGCTCACTCGCTGTGGCCATGTCCCCCATTGGGAGCGGATCGAGACTGCACGTGCTGCTGCTCCAGGGGAACCAGGCCGGTCAGCGAGTCACGACCCCCAGGCTCCAGTGCATGGTGCCTGGGACCTGCCTTCTGTGGGGAATGCTGGCACCAGCTTCTTCCTCCAGTCTGATGTTCTTACAGGTGCTCTGTCTGCCTGCACAGTGATGCACCAGCGCATGTGTCTGGGCCCCACAAACCCGCGTGGCTGGAGCACACACTGCAGTGGGCTGTAGATACAGGTACGTCTGTCCTGCGCTGCTCCTAACTGGGCTCCGCTCCCTCCTGCACTCTCTAGCATAGACCAAGACCAGCCCAGTCACCACGGGGCTCTTGTTTTCCAACTGTGCGCCTCCTCCCAGCCCCTGCCCTAGCTGCTGAGCCCTGCAGCCAGCAAGAGCACTGGGCAGCCAGGGCCTGGGCACAGCTGAGTGTCTGGGATCTCGAGTGCAGCATGGAGGGGAGTGTGGGGTGGGGGTCTCGGTGCTAGAACTTCGGCCAGCACCCTTCTGCCTATGAAATGTGCCCAGTTCTTTCAAGTGCAGAACTGGCTGGTGCTGGAACGGGGCAGTTAGTACAGGGGCCGTCCTGGCAGCCCTCCTGCGCTCTTCCTAGCATTCCCGGCTACCAGTTCCCTGCCAACTTCCTGCCCACCCTGGCTTTCCCCTGTAGATTGTCTGGCTGCCCCCTCTAGTGGGTGGAGCCGGCAAGGGAGTGGGCGGTGAATTATCTTGCATTTCACAGACTCGCTTTGCCTGACACTGGTGTAATGAAAACCAATACATAAATGTGGTGTTTTGAAACTCACCCTTCTGACCCCAGCCTAGTTCTACCCACCTGCCATTAGAGGGACTTCCCAGGGGCTGGTTGCTTCCCATTGAAACCATAAGAGTCATGAGACAATTGCGGTGTCTTGAAAATATTGGGTCTCCTCCGAGCCCTCCCAAGCCGCGGTGACCCCTCCTCTGTGCCGGGATGCAGCAAAGGCGCGGCCTGGCTATGCCGTCCTTTGATGCTCATGCAGTGCCCTCTGCCCATCCTGGATAATGCCACACCTGCTGGCCTCCTAAGGCTGGAATAAGCACCTTTCTCTAGGCATTGCCCCAGCCCTGCCAGAACCTGATGGATGCCCACGCTCCCAGCCTTCCTGCCCCCAGGAGCACTGCTGGCAGCTGGCATGGTGTCTGTTTCTACTGGGAACACCTGCTCTCTCCTGCCTACCCCAGCATCTCTGTCAGTGGAGGGAAGGACTCCACACCAGGGGTGGCTGTTAGGGTCAGGTGGGAGATGCAGCGACTGCACCCTATCCCTCCCAAAGCCAGCCTCTGCCTCAGTATCTGTTGGATGCTCGTCATCCCCCTGCCTTTCCTCGCCCCTCTCTTGCAGCCCCCTCTGGGACTGCAGCCTCTCGTGGGGCTTGGGGCACAGCGTTTCTCCACCACACGTTGTGGCTGAAGGCCACCTGTTTTAATGCAGTCTCCCAAGCCCTTCTGGCTTGCTGTAGCTGCCACCTCTTCTCTGGCCGCCTCTTTCTCTAGACAGAAGGCCAAGGCAGCTCTCCACATGCCCAAACCCAGGACTGCGAGGAATTGCCTTGTGCAGAGGAAGGCAAAATCTCCTCCTCCCGAGGACTCTGCTTCCAGGAGTGGTCTGCCGTGGGCCTGGACGGCCTCACTCACCACATCCGAGTGCAGCAGATTTCGGATGGAGAATCCACCCCTGCCCTGGCGCTTTGGTCACCTTCCCCATTCAAAACCTGGCCTGATCTCTGATTGAATTTGTCTGGCTTCAGCTTCCAGCCCTGGGTCCTTGGCCGGCCTTTCTCTGCTCGGTTCAGGAGCCCTTCAGTACCTGGGATTTTCTCCCCAGGAAGGTACCTGCAGATAGTTGTCAGGTCAACTCTCGGCCTTTGTTTGGATAAACTGAACAGACCGAGCTCTTTAAATCTCTCACTGTCAGGCATTTCCTCCAGCCCTCCAAACAAAGGGTCTCTTTCCTGCACCCTTTTCAGTTTTTCCACATCCTTTTTAAAATGTGGCCCCCAGTGTGCCAATGTGAGTCGTGCCAATGCTGCATACAGAGCTGCAGTCCCCGCTCTCCTCCCACTCCCTGCTCTTCTGCGGCTTTATCCCTCTGTGCACAGCAGGGCACTGGGAGTGGCTTGTCCGCTATGACCACTGGATCCTTTTTCCAGGGTACAGCCGCAGGCTGCAGGGGTGGCTGGCATTCCTTGGTCTCAGGTGGATGACTTTGCAGTCGGCTGCATTAAAGCAGTTTGGGTCCCTGGGCTCAGCTTGCCAAGCCATCCGGTTTGCTCCATATGACTGTCCTGTCCTCAAGTCTCAGGGGGAGCCGTGTTCGTCTGTATCTACAAAAACAACAAGGAGTCTGGTGGCACCTTGAAGACTAACAGATTTATTTGGGCATAAGCTTTCGTGGGCAAAAACCTCACTTCTTCGGATGCATGGAGTGAAAGTTACAGATGCAGGCATTGACAGAGCAAGACGGGTACCCAGAAATCACCTACTACAGGACAGGCCCAACAAGGACAATAACAGAACACCACTGGCCATCACATACAGCCCCCAGCTGAAACCTCTCCAGCGCATTATCCACGATCTACAACCTATCCTGGAAAATGATCCCCACTCTCAAAGACCTTGGGAGGCAGCCAGTCCTCGCTTACAGACAACCCCCCAGCCTGAAGCAAATACTCACCAGCAACTACACACCACACACACCACAGAAACACCAACCCAGGAACCAATCTCTGTAGCAAACCTCGTTGCCTACTCTGTCCCCATATCTACTCTGGCGACACCATCAGAGGACCCAACCACATCAGCCACACCATCAAGGGCTCATTCACCTTCACATCCACTAATGTTATATATGCCATCATGTGCCAGCAATGCCCCTCTGCCATGTACATTGGCCAAACCGGACAGTCCCTCCACAAGAGAATAAATGGACACAAATCGGACATCAGGAATGGTAACATACATAAGCCAGTAAGTGAACACTTCAATCTCCCTGGTCATTCTATTACAGATTTAAAAGTCACTATCATTGAACAAAAAAACTTCAGAAACAGACTTCAAAGAGAAACAGCAGAACTAAAATTCATTTGCAAATTTAACACCATTAATCTGGGCTTGAATAGGGACTGGGAGTGGCTGACTCATTACAGAAGCAGCTTTTCCTCTCCTGGAATTGACACCTCCTCATCTATTATTGGGAGTGGACTACATCCACCCTGATTGAATTGGCCCTGTCAACACTGGTTCTCCACTTGCGAAGTAACTCCCTGCTCTCAATGTGTCAGTATATAATGCCTGCATCTGTAACTTTCACTCTATGCCTCCGAAGAAGTGAGGTTTTTACCCACGAAAGGTTATGCCCAAATAAATCTGTTAGTCTTTAAGGTGCCACCAGACTCCTTGTTGTCCTGTCCTCATTACTTAACGTGCTGTCAGACTTCGTGCCACCCACAGATCTGCTCAGCAGTGATTCTGTGTTTACTTCCAGGCCACTGACGGTGGTGTCAGGCCTTGAGCCAGTCCCTGGGGGACCCCACTAGAAACACCCCACTCGATAAGATCTGTGAGCCAGACAATTCCTTTCTTTAAGAACATGAGAACGGCCAGACTGGATCAGACCAGTGGTCCAGATAGCCCAATATCCTGTCTTCCGACAGGGGCTGGTGCCTCCGAGGGAATGAACAGAACAGGGCAGTTATCCAGTGATCCATCCCCTGTCGCCCAGGCCCGCCTCCTAGCAGTCATTTATTTATAACTCTCTCTCTCCAGAGAGAGAGAGAGAGATATCTATATATCTCTATAATATATTTCACTTTCTTATACTAACCCAAACATTCTAGGTGCCAGCCTCTAAAAACACTACACACCAGAAGTGAGAGAGCAACAGATTCCTGAAATCTTGGGTTCCCGCATATTAACCGCACTGTTTCTAGAACATGGATCTTTAGGGTATTGGGGAGGAGAAAGAAGTTAGCCAGTTCTTAACCCATTTATCAGGGGCTTTCTTGAAGGGGTGTAGTGCTAGTTTTTAATCCGAATTTAATTCCAAACATCTACAAAAGTCAAAATATTCTATCCGTGCACTCACCTTTACCAGCCGGACTTGCATTTCGTTCTTTGCCGAGATGATGCTTTGTGTAGCAGAACCTGCTGTCCATAAAGCCATGCTGGCTGGCATTGAGTACATCACCATTCTTTATCCACTGAACCCAGGCCTGCTTTTCTATTCTTTTGCCTGGGATTGGTGTCTCCTCCCGAGCTGAGCAAGCCACTGCCCATGTCTGCCGTGTGCTTTATAAGGTCCAGAAGCACTTGTGCCTCCAGACCAATGTGGATGCCTCGGGCCTGAAGCCACCCAGAAAGTTTGGGTTTCTGGCTGAGGGCTCTGCCTCCTGCTCAGACCCAGCAGTGCACGCAGGAGCAGTTGCTCCAACACCAGCATGGGGCCTCCCTGCCTCCCTTGCATGACGCTGGCCCTGTGGGACACAGATCCGACTCACCTCTCATCTTAGCCCCGAGCCTGGAGGAGGAGGAGAGGCCGTGTTTTTCATTATCTAGGCAGCCCTCATTCCCACTGGCTCTGTCACTGGCGTCTGTCAGCAGCAGGAAGAAGCGCACTCTGGCTCCTTCCCAAGCGTTGAGCTGCCTGGGGGCTCGGTTCCTGGTGCAGCAGAGCCCTTCCTTCCATTCAGCAGGGCCTCCGAGGCCCCAGGCATGTTCCAGGCCTAGCAGGCCAGGGGCTCGGGACTGTGCTTCAGGCCTTCCTCCTCTCTGGCCTGGTGGTGCTCTCCACCCTAGTCCGTCAGTCTCTGGAATGGGGCTGCTGGGGAGTCATGTGACTTCCAGGAAGCCTCACCCAGAATCCCAGCGGATGCCAGCCTGCCCAAAGGGGGCAGGACTGGGGCCTGAGCTCCCGGCGAGAGTCCACGTGCCCAGGCTCGGAGCAGAGAGCCCAGCTCCTCGGCACTTTTTCCACCACTCTCGATTCAAACAGGGTGTCGCAGTTGGGCAGCAGGTGCCTCTTACTGCCTGGGCAGCCCCAAGAGTTTCTTGCTCGGGACCCAGGCTCTCCACCTCTCAGCCCAAGTAGAGCAGGCCCATCGGACCAGGCTGGCCCCCTGTGTCCGTGGGAAGCTGGAACTAGGCCGATGGGATGAGCAGAATAGCCCTTCGCTCAGCTGAATCCTGCAACCCTCGGCAGTGCTGCTTCACATGGGGCCTCCGTCCCAGCTCAGCAAGCCGCTCCCAGTGTGTCCTCCAGCCGTGGCGGGCACACACCTTCCCCTTCCAGTGGCTGGGGCATGGGCAGACCTTTCCCAGGTAGATCAGAGCATACTGAGTGGGGTAACTCTCATTGCCTTCCCCGCTGGGCCAAGGCCTCTGTCTGCGGAGACTCCCCTATGGCAGGAGCGCTGCTGCAGTAGAGGTGGAGCTGCTGAACTTAACGGGCTGGAGGTTGGCTGGCTGCTCCCATCTCTCAGCTGATCCCATTTCACACAAGCCATCGGCAGCCTGGGCGCCCTTTCCATGGCATGAGACTCAAAGCCTTCGTCCTTATGGGTGTGGGGATTCCCCTAAGCTGGGTTTAGTAGGGGGCCCAGCTACGAGTCTCTGTAGGAACCGCTGCTGCCTTGGAGCTCAGCTACAGAGACCATCTGGGCAGCTGCTCCCGTCTCAGGCCCGCTTGCAAGGGCCTGTCGAGAAGTGGAGTTTCGGGTTGGCCCCTTGTGTTCTCACCATGGCTCCTGTGAGCCTCCTAGAAACGCTTCTCCTCCATCTCTGCCCATGGAGGAGCTACCTCTGAGCAGGGGGCCCTGCCCAGCTCAGCTCCCCAGCTCCCACCGGCCTTGCCCATCAAGAACTGGCTGCTCCCTCCTTGTGCCCTACCCCGTCCTCCAAAGGAAACAGCTCTGCCTTGTCTGACAGGCCAGGCCTGTGCCCACTGCACTAAGGGGCAGCGTGTCCAGGGATCTGTTCTCTGTGCAAAGTGCCCCAGAGCCCTTTCCTGGACTTGGCTCGCTCCCATCAGCTTTGCTCCAAGGAGGACAGAGCCTCCTATGGCCACTCCCCAGGCCTCTGGCTGCAACCTGCCTGCCTTCCTCCTCTGTTTTGCTGCTCCGCTCCCTTCCTGGGCCTTGCTGTGGGGTGACCTGCACCCTTCCAGAGCGGCCCTATGTGCCCTGGCTGTTCTCTGGGACTTTGGGCGCCAGCATGGCCCGAAGGATACGTCTGCACACAACTCCACACCGGACCTGGGTACAGCTGTCTTGGGATCAGGCTGTGGAGCTGAACAATGGCTGTGTAGATGGTCGGACGCAGGCTGGAACCTGGGTTCTGAGACCCCACAAAGTGGGAGGAGGTCCAGCCTGAGCCCAAACGTCTACACAGCAATTTTTAGCCCCGCAGCGTGAGCCTGAGTCAGCTGATGTGGGCCTGCCGTGGGTCTTTTATTCCGGTGTGGCCGTACCCGAGCAGGGCTGGTGCGTGGAGCGTGTGCATATTCCTGCCTGAACGGAGGGGTCCCACAGAGCTCGCTGGCTGGGGGAGGCCGGCACAGGCCTCAGCGCATGTGAAATCTACTCCTCGCTCTAGAACAAACCCAGTAAGGGTCTCCTGCTTCGAGTGTGTGGTGCGAATCCCTCCCTGGGTCGTGCACGGGATGTGCATGGATACACCTGCATATTGCACCTAGATAGAAGGAATATAACGGATCATCCAAATGTTACACCGAGCTTCCCCTCCTTGGCATCACTGAGACATGGCTGAGGTGGAGGCAGGTAAGTCAGCTGCCCCAAACCAGTGCAGAGAAATCTGCTAGTTCCAGCCGCAGGCCGCGCTGCTTGATTTATAGCACCTGTCCTGTGGGCGCGCAGACCGGGTAGATGGCTTTCGTTCCTCGGGCCTGTGTCCCTGGACGACTCCTGTAGTGTCCGAGAGGTCAGTCTTTGCAGTGTGAAACGCTGGTTAGGTGTAACCTGTGCAGTCACAGCAGCAGGTCATGCAGGCAGACAGCTGCCCATCAGCAGAGGCTGATGTCCCCTTTGATGAGAACAGCTGCGGCAACACTATGCTAGAAATGAGGGATCTCAGTCCTCACGCTCCAGAGCACAAAACTGCCATGCCATCCATGCAGGTTCCTGCAAACACGGGCCTGGCCCGTCACACAGGGGTGTCGGGCCAGCCAGCCCGCTGCTCTGTGGGGAGAGCCCCGTGCAGTCACCACAGCCGCGCTAGGGGAAGGGCCGGGCAACGACTTTATTTTTTACGGTAGCCGTCCCAGCCTTTCCCACTGCCCGGCATGGAGAGCTGCATCCTGTTTGTCTGTACACACCTGCATAGTCAGACCCCCAGTCACAGCCGTAGAAACAACCTTGTTTGCGAGGAGCACAACTCATGGCTGGCCTGGTGCTGTGCTGCAGAGCATGTGAGAAGGGCAGGGGGCAGTCTGCTGGGATGGCGGGTGGTGGGCTGCTTGCCAGTCTGCAGCACGCTGAGGGGCTGGCATTATCCCAGGCAATGGGAATCGGGCAGGTGTCTGGGTCTGAGCCTGCCCCAGTAGCTGGGCACACGGCTCGGCGAGAGGCTGGTCAAAGGCCCAGCAGGGGCAGAAGCTGGTTTCCTGGTCACTGGTAGCTTGCCCCTCCCCTCCGGCTGTGCGCACAGGGCGTGGGGCCTGTCTGCTGGCGGGGGTTTCTCTGGGCACTGGGAGCTGCAGCTGCTCTCCCCGGTGCTGCGGTGACCAGGCTGGGAAGGATGAGCCGTTGTTGCGCTGTCCATGGTGCTGGCGGGCCGCACTGGGCACTAGCCAGGCCACCGGAGTGCGTGTCCTCCAGGCTCCCTTGCAGGCTGTGGAAATGGCACGAGAAGCTGCCCCTCTGTCCGGCCGGTCCCTCCTGCCATGGGAGGGCTCCGGGATCATGGAGTTCCTTGGCTTTCTCCCGCTGGGCCCACGCCGGAGCAGCTCGGTTTGAATCCCTACATTTCCCCTTAACTGGTGGCAGAAATCCCCTGCCTCTTCTCTGAGGGCCCCGTGTCTCGAGGGGAGGAGGGGCGTCAAGCCGTCTGGCTGGAGGGGGCCTGGCATGCCAGGGCATAGGGCGTCCCTCCCACCAATGGGGGCGGCTGAACAGCAATGTCTGAGCCCACCAGGCAGCAGAAGGCCAAAGCTCCTCACACTTCAGAGCCGCTTGCTGCTCAGGAGATGCCAAGCAGCCTAGAGCTGCCTCCCCTTCTCCAGCCACCCCCCATTGATCTCTGGCCCCCAGAACCAAGGGGTAGGGGGGTGACTGGTCAGCCCTGGAAGCAGGGCCCTTGCTCTGACCCGGTGAACTCCGTTAGCCCCCCAAGGGGGAAACCTCTTCATAAGTACCTGAGTGCTTCTACCACCCCCTGCTGAGCGGCTCTGCTCGGCCCTGGCGCGGTGGGAAGAGAGGAGCTCTGTCCGCGTCCGTGTGCCAGCCGTGTGCACGGAACAGCCGTGGCTGCTGGGCCTAGGGGAGCACCGGGGTGGGCTCGATGGGTGTTTCTGGGGGAAATGGGTTTCCCCCTTTCTGCTGTGGGAAAGCTGCTCTGCAGACTGGCCGCGCCAGGTAAGTGTGTGCCCGGTGGGGGGGCAGCAGAGAGCTGGGGTGCGCTGTGTGCGCTGGCTCGGCAGAGCGGGTTATTGTGGCTCTGTGTCTGCTTCGCAGGCTCTCAAAAGGAAGCCCGACCTGTTCTTGTGCAGCAGCCTGGATATCCAAGCGGTGTTCCAGTGTGGTGAGTACCCGACCCAGCCCCAGACCCTACAGGGAACCGCCCCCCTCGTGGGGAGGCTGCGGGGTGTCCTGGAGAGCTCCGGGAGAGGGGCGGCTCTTCTGGCTGCTAACCCTGGTGGTTTCTGCCCCGCAGGCGTCCTCTCCTTGAAGTTCCCCGAGGCCCTGACCGTCAAAGCGTCCTGTGGCTTTTTTGTGAGTATTGTGGCTTCCCGTTGTGGCTGGTGCTGGTCGCGTGGCTGCACTCCGGCGTTACTGTAGGGGTCTGCTTGGGGGGAGCTGTTCCCATGCAGGCCCCCGGGGGCCCCAGGCCGACGGGCCCCGTCCCTGGGTCTGAAGGAGGCGCAGATAACCAGGGCTCCCCTCCTGCGGCAGCTGTGAACCTAGCTGGGTCCCGTGTGCCCTGGGGTTGGCTGCAGTAACCAGCCAGGCCCTGCCGTGCACTGTTCTGTGCCCCTCCCCCATGGCCCAGCAGGATGCTGGCACTGGGCGTCCTGCTCCTTTGGGCTCTGGGGCCCCCCTGGGTTCTGCTCCAAATTTGGTGACCCCGCTACGGAGGAGGGGCTAGAGGGGAAGGGCTTGGAGGCTCCCAGGCAAGTGACGGCTCTGTGCCCTGGGGGTGGGGGAATGGCGGCTCTCCGGGCTCGCTGCTTGGGTGCTGCCTGAAGGGCTGGTCTCGGGCCGGGCTGAATTCCCCGGGTCCTGTTGCAGACGGAGCTGCTGCCTCGGTGTGGAGAAATCCCCCCTGTGGGGCAGGTGGTGCATGAGAATGGCAAGCTGCTGCTGCAGGCTGTGCTGGAGGTAAGGGGGCAGGCCCTGGAGTGGGGGAGGGTTTGGGGCAGGACCCTGGGGAGAGGCGGGGGAGGGTTTGAGGCAGGGCCCAGGAGGGGGACAGGTATGGGGCAGGGCCCTGGGGGCACTACAGGAGTTGGGGGGGGGGGCAGATCCTGGGGCACGTTTTACCTGCCAACGTAGCTTCCCCTCAGCAGCCTTGGCCAAGCATTGAGTCCTCCCCACATGGACCTGTGCCCAGTGGGTCTGCCCACTCCCGCAGACGGGTCTGCGCTGTCCCGGGCAGCTCCGTGCGCCCTGGGTGCACTCAGTGATGCTACGCCAGGGCTCCCCCCAGGAGGAGGGGCCCCGAAAATCGGGCCCTTAGTTGGCGCTGCCAGTCCAGCGCTCCTCTGGCCCGCGCTCAGCAGGGTCTGTGCTTCACAGGGCGTCGGAGGCCAGGCCTCCCGCAGCCTGATGGATCACTTTGCAGAGATCCTCTTCGCCCTGAGCAAGCACTGCTTCAGCTACTTGAACGTCTGGATGAAGGAGGCCATGCAGCAGGAGGCCTTCCCCTCGGCCCGCGTCAGCCCGGAGCAGAAGGACACCTTCAGCCAGCAGATCCTCAGGTGGGGCTGACCGAGGAGCTCACAGCCCAGGCTGATCCCAGAAGGGAGGCGCCCCTCGCAGGGGCCAACTCCTGTCCCCCTCCCGCCTCTGCACGCCAGCTGACCCCGCAAGGGGAGCCCCTGCGGCCCCCCCCCCCCCCGGCTCTGCATGCCGGCCAGCCCCACAAGAGGAGCCCCTGCCCCCCCGGTTTTGTGTGCTGCCCCAGCCTGCTCTGCTGTGCCGCTGGTCCCACGGGCAGCAGGCTGGCTGTGGGCCATGGGTGAGTATTAGCAGAGTCTGGCTCACGCGTGTCCCTGTCTGTGTTAGCAGAGAGCGTGTGAACAAGCGGCGTGTGAAGGAGATGGTGAAGGAGTTCACCCTGCTGTGCCGGGGCCTGCATGGCACAGAGTACACAGCCGACTACTGAGAGCCCCACCGGGAGAGCAGACGGATCGCCCGGGCCAGCTCTTCCCCGCACGGCAGCCCCCGTCCTCCCTGCCCCGCTGCAATCCGGCTCGTAGAATAACCCTCCACCTCGAAGTAACCCGCTCCGGACGCTGCTCAGCTACCATCCTCCGTTCCCCAGCATGCTCCCCCGGCAGGGGCTGGGAGCGGGCAGCAGCGGCTGCAGGACATGGCGGGGAGGCTGGCCAGACGCCCCAGGGCTGCAGGCTCACAGTGACTGCCCTTGCTGTGGCTGGGTGCCAGCCCTTCCCGTGGGCAGCCGTGGGCTGGAGTCCCTGCAGGAAGCGGCCCCTAGCGTGTCCATGGTGGTGACTGTCCCGCACCAGGGCCCCTGCCCTCTGGCCGTGTGTGTATGGTTTGGGGGAGCCCTGCACCTAATTATAGTCAGGATATTTCTACGCTGTGGCTGTGTTTCTTCTGCCTGGGTCCTGCTCAGCCCAGTGCCGGGGCACCCCCCAGAGCCTCCCCTCTCCACTGGAGCATATGGCCTTGGTACCCCTCTGCGCACGGCCAGCAGGGGGTGCTCAGGCTGCAACCCCAGGGGAGAGGAGCTCAGCACGCAAGTGCTGGGAGCTGTTGTCTGCCAGGGGTTTGGCTTGGTGCTCCTTACCCTGCCGCTCTCTGAACAAGCCCAGGGGAATCAGCGTGAGGCTGGTGTCTGCGTGGAGGGGCTTCGCCCTAGAGGTGGTGGCTTGGGACCCCTGTCTAGCTGCCCGAGGAAAAGCACCAGGCCAGGGCCGGGAGAGCTGGTGGCTGCGTTGCAGGTACTGGCCTGAGAACGGAGCAAGCAGCCGCTGCATCTGACTGCGGCTCAGCGTTAGCCGACGCGGCCGGCAGCAGAGCAGGCGAAGACTTGTCTGTCCGTCTGGTGGGGTGGGGGGCGGCTCTCACAGGGGCCAGGGCTGCTGGAGCATCTCCTGTGCCCCCCCAAGCGTAGGCAGCCAGGGCTGGAGTGTGTCTAGGGACCAGCGACGCCCAGTTCCCAGAGAGCCCTTCTCTTCACAACCGCCCTGTGGCCACTCTAAGCAGGGACCTGGGCTGCTGCTCCTTGGGGCGCCCAGCTGATGGGCACAGCTACGCCTCAGCCCTGTGAGAGGTCGCTGTAGGGTGCCCTCGGGTGGGCAGGGCATGTCCTCCCCAGGGCTGCAGGCTCACCCGGCCTGTGAGAATGCAATCCAGCTGGCCATGCCCCCAGCCTCGCCCCCAAGCCTGAACCTCAGCTGGGCAGCCGGGCCCAGCCCTTCATGTGCTTAGCAGGTTTGGGGATGCTCAGTTCAGGGGTGCGCCAGTCCCATGGAACAGCGCCCACATGCTGCCAGTTTGCGCTGTCACATGGGACCGTGCCTGGTTCATCCCAGCCTCGCTGGCTTCTCTCCAGCCACAGGTACAGGGAGGGCAGGTGCGTTTCTCAAGGGGCAGGGGCGAGGCTGCCCCAGGGCACAGAGCCGGGCCCAGGACCTTGTGGGCCAGGTTTAATTTCCCCTGCAGTGGCTCAGCCTACCACTGCGTGATGCTGTTGCATCAGCCTCCTTGGTTTCCTTTGATATGGGGCAAAGGCTGGACCTTGCTTTGGGCATCTCCCCAGTGCCCCCCAGGTGTGGGGCAGCCTCAGGCCTTGTCCTTAGCAGGGGCTCAGTGGAGTGCAGCAGGCTGAGTCCTGACTGCCGTCTGGTGAGGCAGGGTGCACAGCGGGCAGCTGCCTGGGTGTGTTCAGACCCCGCTCTGCCAGGCAGGGCCCAAGCCTGGCCTGGAGTGGTGCAGGAACAGCCAGGACAGCCCCGGCCGGGCCCTAGCCTGAACGTGGGACAGAAGGGGCCTGGGCCCTGTGGCTACTGAGCCGGGCCCCCGGCTTGCTGCTGCCCCTGTAGCCCTGCTGGGGGTCGGCTCCCAGTCACCCAGGGCAGGGCAAGGCAGGGGGTGGATGGCTGGTGTGCCTGTTGCTTCCTGCACCCTGGGGTGGTGGGGCTGCAGGCGGAGGGGTGGGAACAGCCCCAGGTTGCTGGCCTGGCTGGGGAAAACGCGCTCCATCCTGTCAGCCCCGTTGTGCCGGCCCCGCTCCCTGCGGAGTCAGCGCTGACCCCAAGGCCCCAGCATGGTGCTGGGCAGCAGATCACGGGATGGAGGTCACAGCCCTGCTGTCCTGGCCCAATCCCACCATGGGGCCGCCCCCTTGTGAGTGCTGCAGGGGGCAGCCAGCTGCCATGATCCACCCCAGAGGTGGCTGCTGGCCTGGCCAGTGCCCCCTCCCTCCAGCCCCTGGCACTTGCTGCAGGGCAGATGGAACGAGCAGCCAGCCAGAGTCGTTTGCACGAGACACGTTATTGCCCTGCCCTGCCCCTCCCAGCCTAGCTGGGGGCTGCTCCAGCCCTGGGTCCCCTAGCCCCTGCTCTTCCCTCTAGTCGCACGCATGCACGCACGTACGTACATCTCCGGCCGGCTCCTCCTGTCAGCCCCAGCTCTTTGGGGCACCCGCTGGCCATCTGCCTCGGGGTCTGGGGCTGTGGCATCCTGCCCTGGGATGTGTTTGAGTTTGACCCAGTCCCAGGTGGTGGCTGGTGCAGAGGGCCTGGCAGGCTCACACCTCTGGTTGGGCTGCGCAGTGCTGACATTGCAGCGCACGTGGTGACACTTTAGCAGGTTCCTGGGAGGGCACTGCCTGGGGGACCCACAGCTTGTCTGCCCCTCAGGGTCACACGCTCGCTGGCGCCAGCCCCTTGGCTTCCCCGCCTCCTGGGACCAACCTCAGCCCCTCCAGCAGGGCCGGGAGCTGCCCCCAGCGAGTCCCCCTGGCTTGCACCCCGCAGGGAGCCCCCAATTCCCTGGGGGTGGGTGACTCCATCGGCGGGGTAAGGGCAGGCGGGTTTCTGGACACAGCGTCCTTGGTTAGCAGCAATTCACAGCCTGTCCCTCTGGGTCAGCCTGGAGCCCAGCGCTCCCCTCTGAGCCCTTCTGCAGACCAGCCAGGAGCATCCCTGACACCAGCAGCCCCACTGACCCCCTTTGGCCTGTGTTCTTGTTCCCAGGGAACCACTGTCACCTGGCCTCCTCCTCAGGCCTCTGGTCGCAAAGGGCTGCCTTCTAGGGAGGGCGGCCCCTGGTCGTTAGGTACCCAGCGTCTGGGCAGTTGTCTTTGGGGACTCTCCATGGCATGGGGCCAGGCCCGGGCTAGGCATTAGTCACACCCGGCTCTCTGCAGTGTAAACAATCTCCCCAGCCCTAGTTAACCATGCAGCTCTTAGGGGAAACTGAGGCACACACAATAGTTGTCCCAAAGGAAAAAATCCCCACCCCATCACACAGGGTGAGAGTTCATGTTTGAGTGGCTCATTCATTCCAGACAGCAGCTTTAACACAAACAAAAGTATTTCTTCACACAACGCACAGTGAACTTGTGGAACTCCTTGCCAGAGGAGGTGGTGAAGGCCAAGACTATAATAGGGTTGAAAAAAGAACTAGATAAATTCATGGAGGATTGGGCTATCAATGGCTATTAGCCAGGATGGTAAGGAATGGTGTCCCTAGCCTCTGTTTGTCAGAGGATGGAGATGGATGGCAGGAGAGAGATCACTTGATCATTATCTGTTAGGTTCATTCCCTCTGGGGCACCTGGCAGTGGCCACTGTCGGCAGACAAGAGGCTGGGCTAGATGGACCATTGGTCTGACCCACTCTGGCTCTTATGTTAGGGCCAGCACTGCTGGTGCCACGCCCTATAATATGCAGCACCAGCGGCCAGCAGGGCCCATTGTGATCAGCGAGTGCGACCCGCCCCGCCCAGGCCCGGGAACAGCCCCCGAGCAGAGCTGTGGTTGCCCGTGTGGGGAATGTGTCCCTGGAGGTTTCATCATATGACACGAGCATTCAGAAAATTAAGCTTTAATTCTTGGTGCCTCGTGGAGGGCTAGCAGCCCTACACAGCCCATCGCCCTGGAATGGGGCAGACGCGTTTCCCCCCAAGGCAGGAAGGGGTTAATAGACTAACTGAAGGTCCCGTTAGCCCAATTGCCTGGGCACTGCCTCCCGCCCCCAGACACGGCTGCCTTTGCCTCGCTGTCTTCAGGCTAGTGGTGGGCGAGTACTGCCAGGGGAGCCGGGGGGACGCCGAGCTCCTCTACCCGCCCCCCGGGGACACAGGCTCAGGATGGAGGCCCGGCCCTGCCCAGCCCTTGCCCCTGGGAGCAGCCAGCTGGGGTAGCAGGCGGGGGGGGGGGTCACTCCCAGGTGGCCCCTGTCCACGGTGGCCATGTGGGATGGTGGCAGAGTGGGCCGCAGGGGGTGGGTGTGTCCGTGTGTCCGCCCACCCCGCCGAGTCGCACCCCGGACGCCATGGGGTTCACCAACGCACAGCTGAACCCAGGCCAGCGTCCCCGGCAGAGCCGCGCCGGCAGGCCCCGGGATCCTGCACTCGAGTCCGGCTCTGATGCCAGGCCCCAGCAGGAGAGGGCAGCTGTTCGCGTCGGCCCCAGGACTGAGCTGCAGACGGGCCCAGCCCGGGCCCAGGGCGACCCACGGCAGGAGGCTGGAGCCCCGCAGGGCCCGTCTCCCAGCAGTGGCGTCCTGCAGGGTCAGGGTCACCCAGAAGCCTCGTCCTCGTAGGCGATAGCGATCCCCCTCCGGCCCGGCACGGCCTTTGTCACGGGCGTCTGGCCCAGCTGCTGCTCCAAGCCCCGCCAACTGCGCGACTCCAGGAAGGAGGCTGGGAGCAAGGGAGGGAGCAGTTAGTGGGGACCGGGCACAGTCCTGTGGGGGAGCTCCTGGCTGTGCCAGCCCTGGCCTCTCCCAGCAGGGGGCGCTGCAGGGACAGGAGCACTGGAAGGGGCTGGGGGAGTCCTGACTACTCCAGTCCCAGCAGGGGGCGCTGTGGGGAGTGGGAGGGGGCTGGGTGGGGGTCGGATACTCCAGCCCCAGTAGGGGGCGCCGTGGGGCGAGGGAGGGGGCTGG
>NC_048305.1:107224983-107245478 GCF_013100865.1 Trachemys scripta elegans | reverse complement strand
TGGGGGAGGTGCTCAGTTGGGGGAGGGGGTCAGAGTTGGGGGGGTGGGGGTTAGTTGGGGGAGGGGTGGACATGGAGAGGAGGGGGTCGGGGGGAGATGGTCAGTTGGGGGAGGGGGTCAGAGTTGGGGAGGTTGGGGGTTGGTTAGGGGAGGGGTGGATATGGGGGGGGATAGGGGAGGTGCTCAGTTGGGGGAGGGGGTCAGAGTTGGAGGGGTGGGGGTTAGTTGGGGGAGGGGTGGACATGGAGGGGGGTGGGGGAGGTGCTCAGTTGGGGGAGGGGGTCAGAGTTGGGGGGGTGGGGGTTAGTTGGGGGAGGGGTGGACATGGAGAGGAGGGGGTCGGGGGGAGATGGTCAGTTGGGGGAGGGGAGGACATGGAGGGGGGTGGGGGAGATGGTCAGTTGGGGGAGGGGGTGAGAGTTGGGGGGAAGGGTAGGGGCTGTGGGGGCGGAGGCAGGAGTCCTGGTGCGTGAAGTCCCGTCTGTCTGGGCAGGGATCCGCCTCACACCCCCTGCCCCAGGGCAGCGCCCTCCTGCCTTTGCTTGGCACCTTCTGGGGCAGGAGAGTTGCACAGGGCTGGCTCCAGGCAGGAGCGTAGGGCTTCTTGTTCCTGTCGCCCATTACACTGAGCCCAGGCTGGTGGCGACCCCCAGATTGTGGCA
This sequence comes from Trachemys scripta elegans, assembly GCF_013100865.1. Taxonomy (NCBI): domain Eukaryota; kingdom Metazoa; phylum Chordata; order Testudines; family Emydidae; genus Trachemys; species Trachemys scripta. Next base: position 107,244,816 of record NC_048305.1, on the reverse strand, counting down.
ATGGGCCGCGGGGCGCTGCCTCTCCTGCTGCGGGGTGCTCCCAATCTCCTCTTGTAGCACAGGCAGCTACGTTTGGGCCGGCTGCCTGGTGGGCTCGGAGTGTTCCTCCTGTCCGGTTTGGCTTTGGCTGCGGTGCGTGGGCTGAGCTGCAGTTTGTACCAGTGGGCTCGGCCCCTGTGCTGCGTTCCTTAGCTGGACATTCGCTTGCAAGTGTCTGCCGCGGTGGGGAGAGCCGTCCAGTTCTTAGTGAGTCCAGAGGCCCCATCTGTCCCCTTTGGCAGCCCCTGCAAAGGCCAGGAATGAATGAGCTCTGAGCCTGAGGCCCCCTTGTGCCCACAGCACCTGAGCATGGCAGTGATGGGGGCTTTGGAAGGACCTGCAGTGGGGTTCTTCAGAACAGGGTTGAGAGGCATCAGTGGGAGGCTGTGGCAGGTTTGCGTCACTGCTGTCTGCTGGACAGGTCCTGCAGACGAGCTGGGGGGGAGGCTGGACAGGTCCTGTGGGCCAGCGAGGGCCTGGGCTCCTTTCACTGCAAGAATTCTCCTGCTAAGACTTCCCTGGGGTAGGAGTCTCTCTCCCCGGCTGAGCCCGAAGGACTCTAACACTAATGTAGTTGTTCTTGGTGAGCATCCACCGGGAGTGTCTTCAGCTGGATCTAGGTAGTCACTTTTGGGGGGCATTTCACTTCAAGCCCTCGTGTTAAAGGGGACAGGTCTCCCAGTCAGAGCACAGAACTGGGAGCCAGGCCTCCTGGGGTCTGTTCCTGGCTCTCTGACCCACCCGGTGCCCTGCTTCACCTCTTCCCTATTGGTAAACAGGGGTGACGGGTGGTGTTGTGGGGGCTAGTCTGGGTCTATCAAGTGCGAGACAAGTTGTCATTTGGCTCAAAGGGGGAGGAGGGGCAGCAGCAGGACTGCAGGAAAACAGGCCCTGTGGCTTTCCAGGTGGAGTAACCCAGCGTCTGCCAGGCTGAGAAGCTGGCTGTCCTTAGTAGTTGTCCGAACGATGTTGTTTTGAGCAGGTGCACGAGTTTCTCCGAGCTTTGGCTTGAAGCCGCTGGCGGAGCACTTCTGCGGTGCAATGGAGATGCCCCGTGGAAGGGCAGCTCTCCGGCAGTCGGCTCAGACTGTCTGGCATCCTCGCGGTGACCATGGTTTTGAGGGTCAGAGCGTCGCTGAGCACTGAGAACTAGTCAGGCCTGTACTTTGATGGAGTTGCAGGTTAGCGCCTGCTCTCATAGCCCAGTGAGGTGGGCACGAACAGCCTGGCTTCTCTCTGAGAGACGACTCCAGACTCGGTGCTCAGACGAAGGGACAACTGAATAACAAGGTGACAGTGCTGCTGGCTCAGTCAGGATCTCCCCAGAGGTCCCTTGGGCCTGCCCTGCTCTAATCCACCCCCTGCCAAAGTGAACCCATCGAGAGTCGGCTCAATGCGATCCATGAATCAGGCAGCTCTTGGAGACGTGCTGGGTGCAACATTGTGACGTGGGCTTGCTGAGCCATCGGGGAATGGTTTCTGGTTGAGGCCGGGCATTGACTGCCCACATCCTGTGCAATCCCAGCTCCAGTAGAGAGGAGGCCGGAACCGATCTGCGCCTTGTTTCTGCATTCTTGGCTGGTCAGCGAAGTGCCAGAGAACCCACTGGGAATGCACCAGGGCTCGCAGCCTGCAGTAACCCTAACCCTCGCACCTGTGCTGTGTAGTCTGGGGGCCGGCACACAATGGAACCAGTGTCTGTCACCCGGCATGTTTTGTCAATAAAACCCAGGGCCCAATATGTTCAGAGCCAGTGAGAAGGTGCTGTAGGAACCTGCTTTGGGTTTGGCCTTGTGCTAGTCAGTGGCAGCTGAGACTGGCTGGGCCTGGTGGCTGGGCCCTGCTCTGTGGAGCAGGAACTGCAGAACCCAAAACAGTAAACAGCATCTGCCCTGGCGGAGACACTCAGGCCTCTGGGCACACGTGGGGGTGGGGAGAAGGGAAAGGGGCCCGTGCGCTGCCCCTTTGCAGGCCGTTCCTTGTGTTCTGTGCGGCTTGCTCAATAGGCCAGGGTGACTCGTTCCTTCCTCCTTTCATGGCGGGGCCTGCTGGGAACAGTTTTGCTTCCTCTCTTGTGTTCCTCACCCCGTGGCCATTCCAGCCAGAGCCTGGGGTTTTGATTCTCCCTCCCCCAGGTTGCGAGGGGCCCCCGCTTGGCATATTGTAGTCAGGCTGGCTGTAACTGACCGGTGCGTGGTGACCCCGGTCCTTCAGCTTCTAGCGTGGGGAGAACACGAGCTACTGGGGCCCTGTGGCTATTGTGGGGGGTGTCTCCCATGGGCCCAGGATAGTCCCTGGAGAAGCCTGCACTTTGTCCCAGATCACAGGCTGGGGACAGAGTTCTTACCAGCCAGTGGGGGCAGGAGTGGGCAGGGCCGGGGTGGTGGGTCCTGGGCATCGCAGACAGAAGCGAGACCCGGCAGGCTGGTCTGGAGCAGGGCAGGGCTGGGCTAGACACCTCCCTTGCCCACCTTCCCAGCCCCAGCCCTTGCTGGCCAGAGGCTGGGAGCAGGCAGGGTGTAGTGAGCTCTGAACTGCTTTGAATGCAATTTGAGCACTGTCCGGTGAGCTGCCAGCTCCCTGCTAACTCCAGTGAGTCAGGGACTAGAGCTGGGGGTCCCTGGGGGACTGGCTGTCCGGCAATGGTCGAACGGCTGGGCTGGGCCTGACTCCCCTGCATGCAGCCAGGACTGTCCCCTCCGCTGGAGCATTGACACTGCCCAGAGCAAGCGTCCCAGCCAGCCTGGTGGGTTAACTCTGGGCGAGTCCCTCCGGCTAGAGGCTGGCCACAGATGTGAGGGGCCAGGGCAGCCAGCCACCTTCCCTCAGGGCTTGTGGTTCCCCCCTAAGGCATCTGGGGGGGCCTGGGTGTCGTCCTCCATGCAGGCCCCCCTGCGTGTTCTGACCCATGTGAGGTGGCTGAGTTAGCTGCCAGGTGACTCTCCGCGAAGGTCTGCTCAGTGCACTGAGCGCTCGGTGCTTTAGAGACTGCCAGGACGCCAGCTCCCTGCCCCAAGGAGCTCAGTGACTTGAGCCTGTGAATTCTGCGGGGGCCGGCGAGGCCATGGATTCTGGCCTTGGCGTACGAGGGAAGGTATTTGATGTTTTGGAGGGGACTTGCCACCCTCTCTTCCTCCGTGTTCCCTTCTATCCCTGCTTTGCTGAAGGTGTGATTGACATGCAGCATACACCATGCAGCCATCCAGCCTTCGCTCTGTTACCCACCCCATGTATCTGGTGTGATGCCAGGACTGGAACGGCTGCCTTCGGTTATCTGCTCCTTGGAGCAGGGGCGCGGCCTCCTCTGTGCCTGGGATGCAGCCTGTATGGTTCTGGGGCTGTATAAATAATGCACGTCTTCTCCACTCTGCAGCTCCATTTTCCAGCTTGCGCTGCTAGTGCCCCTTGGGAAGCGCGGAGGAGATGTGCTGTTAGTGAGGGGAGACTTCTCACAACCAGTGCCCAAGGAAGGGCTGGAAACCGTTCTGAGTCAGATGTTCCCGCACTGGAGGGGGGGTTAAGTGCATGTGAATTTCAGACTCTGTAAAGGAGGGAGCTGGGCCCTGCTGCTGGCCCTTCATTGTGCTTGTTTGAGGCCTGGATTCTCGGCTGGGACCTGACAGATGAGTTGTTGGCCTTTTCCTCCCGCAGGCAGAAATTGGTTATTGCTTTAGCCTCTGCGCAGCACGCTGTGTTTCAGGGCCTCTCCTACTCTGGGCACTGGTCAAGCTGGCCCCGACTGGGGAGCGTTGGGACTCCCTGGCGGAGTGTGCAGTACTCATGGCTTCAAAACGCAGCGTTTGTACCTGTGGGGTGAGGCGTCCCCCTCCCTGGCCAGCCATAGAACAGCTTCCGCTGTTGTATCAAGCTCCTGGCCCCGATGCGGCGTCACCAGTGCCTGCCACTGCTCCGTGGGCGCAGAGGGAGATTGGCGTGGCACTGGGCAGTTCCCTGCTGCTTTGGGGAGACCTGGGGGCAGTCAGGAAACTGACTCAAGGCTTGTTAATTTCTTGCTGCCATGCTTGGGCAGGCTCTGAGCAGCAACTGGCCCTGAATCTGAGCCGTGGCTGGTCTCTCTCGTATCCCCTCTGGCTGGCTGGGGAGTGGGACGCTTTCAAGTCCTGGTTTGGGGGTCGGGGGCGTTAAGCTATTTATTTAGGACGTTTTACGAGTCCCTGCCATGTAAACCTCAGAAACCAACCAATCCTCCTCACAACAGTGTGAGTTTGTTTAAAGAGACCGTGTAAAGGATTTAGTCACCCGCTCTCGGTGGTGTGGCCATGTTGGTGAGCTTCGGTGCAATGCCCGCGCCACGTGGGTTCTAGTGATTGTATGACAGCTGATTGCAAGCGCTTAACAGGGGAGCAAGCCCCGTGCTGTGTGGTTTCCATGGGGAGGGGTTTCTAGGCCTAGTGTCTCTAGCAGGACTTGTGCCTGGCAGCTGCTGTGAGTGCGAGGGAGCGCCGTAGTCTGGAAATCAGGAGATTAATTCTGGGGGGAAGAGGCCAAGTGCTGGGGCACCAGAAATACCTTTACAAGCAAGACTCTCCTGGGAAGGAGGGGGCTGAGTCCCCTCCGCCAGCTGCTGAAATGGGAGAAATGGCCCCAGGCTAGCGGGGAGCCAGTTTCAGTTAGACCCCCCCTTCCCCTTTACGATGGGCACTGGGGCGCTGCTGGGGGTGCCCAGGGATGTGCTGAGCAGGGTGTGGGGGCCTTTCCTAGCCCGCCTGCCTGAGCTGGGCTCCTTGCAGCTCTCTGCATCACCGGAATGGGCTGCTAGTGGGGGTGAGTCTCACGCCCACCGGAGTGTGGCCTGCTGCCCCAGCATGTCCCCTGCAGCTCCCTCCCCAGGCCCCACAGCGCTGGGCCCCCTGCGCTGCTGGAGCAAGGAGAGAGGTGTTTTTCATGAGTCATGGAAGAGACCAAGCCATGGGTTGGAAGGTGAGGTGATGGGCAGATCCCACGCGGCCTCAAGCTGCAGCAGCCTCCATGGTGCTGGGACATGCTCCTCCATCCTGCTCCGGCTCATTTCTGTGTTTGGGGGCAGTATGGCCTAGTGCAGTGATTCTCAACCCGTGGGCCACGTGCGGCCCAATCAGCTCTCAGCTGCGCCCATGTGACACCCTCAGGGCCATACAGGTAGTGTCTACATGGTGTGGATGGAGAGCTGCATATGCGGCCCACAGTGGTAACTAGGTTGGGCACACTGGTCTAGTGGTTAGAGCACGGCTCTGGGTGTCAGGAAGGGCAGAGTTCTAGTCCTGGTCGCTGCTCTGTATCCTGCCAGCGCTCCTAAGCCAGCAGCCATTCCCTCGCAGGGCTCTCAGACCTAGTGCCCCAGGAGCGTGCAGCCCAGACCCATCCCGGATTGCTGTGCCCAGCCAGTGCAGACTGTCCGCCCCGTGACTCGTGCTGGCGCTGACTCACGGGTGTGGTCGGAGGCTCAGGGTGACGGGGCAGCATGTGAGGATCAGTAAAGGAGCCCGGTCTCTGCACTGCGGAAGGAATGAGCCAGCCATGCCGAGTGCTCACGCGCGCTCCCTGAGGGGCAGGGCGCTGGGGGAGCGGGGCAGACCCCGCTGGGTCCCGAGAGCTGCCTTGCCCTGGCTGGCGGGCGACCTCATCTGTACCTTCAGGGCCAGATTGGTGCCCGTGGCCCAGCTGGAAGGGGGTGGTTGTCTCTCACCGCTGACCCTGCTTTGTGGGTGGAGGAGGGGCCAGATACCACGGTGATGGACGCAGTAGCAGCACGCACAGGATCTGTCTCCAGTCAGCGTTGGTGCGACACCCACTACGTGTGCGAATGAGGTGGTCATCAGGCTGGACCATGGCTGCTTTCAGCGTATCTGGCGGGAAACACCGGGGCAGGTGCCCTGGGCGTGGGGAATCCATCCCACCCTAAGCTCCCCAGGGCAGGGCTCCCCGTCTGTCTGGAGGGCTGCCTGGCACGGGGCTTCCTGGTGCCCTTCTGTCCACTGGCAGCCAGGCTGCTCGGTTGGTGCGGGTGGCTCACAGCAGCCGGGCTGGGCAGGGTGGGAGCAGCTAGGCCAGGCTGGGGCTCGGGCTGACTGAAGGTTTCCCCCTTGCTCTTCTTTTCAGGTATCTGCTACACGATATTTGACCTGGGCTTCCGTTTCGATGTGGCCTGGTAAGAGGGCTCTCACGTGCCGACCCTGCGGCTGGGTGCCCTGCCCGGGGCTAGGCGGGCGCTTAGACGGGCAGGTTCCAGCGAGCAGGGCTTCCCACTGAGGGCGATAGCTGGCAGAGGTGACCAGAAAGCAGCACCTGCTCTGTCACGTTGGCCAGCAGTCGTCCTCGGCCCAGGCAGTATAAGGGCCAGGGGCGTGCAGGGAGAACGTGCGGCTGCGCGGAGAGACTGTAGCTCCGACAGCAGAGACCCAGAACCTTCGTCACTCCCCTGGCGTAGGAGCCGCTCCTCTCTCGGTCTCCCATGGCTCGGAGCCCGCTCGGTGCTGGCGTGGGCTGAGGGCATGCTACGCCCGGCTGGCCCAGCGCCCTGCTCACTCCCGCTGTGCGCTGTCCCATTCCACTGCTGGATCCTGCCACAGGGCGCCGGGCTGCAGCTCTGCTCCCCTCCCCATTGCAACCAGGAAAGCCGGCACCCTGCCCTCAGCGTCCCGTCGCGCTCTGCTGCCCCCGCCCTGCCCCTTCCTGTGCTCTCTGCTAGCTGCCTGTGGTGCTGCTTGCCGGCAGGCGCTATCCAGATTGCCCTGGGCTGGGCTGGCTGATTCCCCCAGCAGCCGGCCCTACGCCTTCCTCCTCCAAGGGCAATGGGGACAGGGCTTTCAAGTGTTCTCCTGCCTGGCCTGGGCTGCAGGAGGAGTCTGCCCGGCCACGTCAGGGCTCTGGGGGGTGACGGCTGGGGACGAGGCGTGGCTGGGTCTGCTTGGGGGGCAGCGTCGGGTTGGTCTCTTACTGAGCTCATGGCTCTGCCACGTGCTGGGGAAGGACAGGTGGGCCCTGTGCTGGAGCCCCCAGGAGCTGTGTGCACACGTGAGGGTGGCCATTGCACTGGGGGGGCCGCAGAGCAGGCAGCCGTCTCGCCTGCTGCCCTCCTCCCATGGAAGGGAGGCGCTGGGCCATCGGCCCCTGGAGCGCTGGGGCGGGCGGGGCCGGCCCTGACTCTGCACTAACGAGGTTCCCTTCGGCCTCTAGGTTCTTAACGGAAACCTCCCCCTTCATGTGGTCCAACCTGGGCATCGGCCTGGCCATCTCACTGTCCGTGGTGGGCGCAGCCTGGTGAGTTGGGCCCCATTGTCCGGGACTGCTGGTCCCGTGGGGTTTGCTGAGACTCCTGCTGGGGGGCCGGGGAGACGTGCCCCGGGGGGTGGCGCTGCCATGCCTGAGTCAGCCCCTCGGCTGCTGCCTGGCTCCAACTTCTCAGCAGGGCACCTTGGGTCTGGGGCAGCTCCTGCTGGCGGCTCTGGAGAGCTGCTGGGGATGCTGGTGGCCTGGGAGATGCCAGGCTGGTCTCCGTGGGTTCTGTGCCAGCAAGTTCCAGTCAGGCTGGCAGCTGCCCTGTGTCCTTGGTGCTGTTGCTTTTCCCAGCCCGTCTCACCGTGTGCGCCTGGGGTGTGAGCGGGACGGGCTGGGCGTTCAGCTCCGGTCCGCGCTCAGCTCTGCCCCAGGGAGGCACCATCTCCTTGTTGGCAGACGCTTGCTCTCCGTCCAGGCAGGCGCCCGCCCAGGGCTCCCTCACTGACTGCCCTGTCTCTTGCAGGGGGATCTACATCACTGGCTCCAGCATCATCGGCGGGGGAGTGAAGGCCCCCAGGATTAAAACAAAGAACCTGGTCAGGTAAGGACAGCTGGTCCCCAGTGTGGTGCTCCGGGACAGAACCTGGCACCTGTGGGGAACAGCGCCCCAGGGAGCTAGTCAGCGGTTCACCAGAGCTGCTCACGCTTCCCCAGCACCATGGCACCTCTGGGCTGTGCGGTACAGTGCTGAGCCCCTTGGTCTGGGGCTGGGATCAGGCCGGGTCACTGTGCAACTGCTGGGTCCTGTCCCTACAGCCCGCCCCCTTCTCCGGCCCACGCGCTCCGGTGTGCGGGGGCACCAGCCAGTCCAGACCTGAAGGAAACAGCTTCTGCCTGGGCCTCTGGGCTCCTCGCCCTCGGACTGGAAATGTGAAACATCCTGAAGCACCAGTGCATGCTGGGAAAGGCAGTGCTTCCTGTCCCTGGCTGGCAGCAGGCCCCCAGGGGCTATGGGGCAGTGCAGTGACCTGCGTGGGGGCTGAGTTAGCTGTGTGGGGTATGAGGTCCCCCACCCTTGTGCCTGCCTGTTGGATGCTTCCCATCTGTGCTGGGGTGGCGAAGGGCCAGCGCCGCCCCCCGCTGGAGCGTCTCCACAGCGGGGCCGGGGGGCTTAGCAGGGGGAGATGCACTGGGTGGTGTCAGCATGGGGGCCCCGCAGGGAGACGCCTCGTCTGTCAGCACGACAGGCAGTTGTGGGGGGCAGAGGCTGGGCTGTGGGTCTCTGGCTCCAGTTGCTAACGCTGCCCGTCATCCACAGCATCATCTTCTGTGAGGCCGTGGCCATCTACGGGATCATCATGGCGATCGTCATCAGCAATATGGCTGAGGTGCCTGCTGCCGGGAGGGGCGGGGGGTGAGGGGGCACTCCCCAGGCAGCCCCTGGAGCTCTGCACTGTCTCCCCTGACATGTCCTTGGGGGGGGGGGGGGTACATAGCCAAGGCTCAGGGTCTCTTCACTGCTTCCCTCAAATATCGCTGGGCAGAGCAGCAAACCCAGCGCAGGCGCCTAGCGGGGAGATCCCCTTCCACATGGGGTGTGCCTGGCTCCCCTGGCCTGCGGTCCTGGCTCTAAGTGGCCTGTACCAGCTGCGGCAGTGCCAGGAGCCCGGGGAGCTGGTGGTAGTGGGCAGAGCCTGGCATCCCGCTGGGCTGGGTGCTGGGTGCCCACGGGGCGTTCCTTGGCTGGGATAACGGGTGCATGGGTTCAGGCTCCGAAGCCAATGTGGCATGGAGGAGTTGAGCTGGGCTTCAGGAGGGGAGATGGCTCTGGTAAAACCCTGTTATTCCAGCCTAACCCAGGCAAGGGGCGGCGCCTGAGCTCGCAGCCGGAGCAGGCCTGGCCCTCTCGGGCAGGGTTGTGGCTCCATTGTCCAGAGCAGGGCAGGGCTTGCCCCGGGTCCCACTGTGACTTGAATCAGACGTGGCTGAGAGTCCCAGCCCATCTCCGAGGCAGAGCCGTTTCTCCCTAGTCCGCCCGTCACGCTGGGGAGCCGGGTGGGTTTGTCCGATGCGGCCCAGGGGGTGCAGCTTGGGCAGGGCAGCAGGGTCCCAACCTGTGGGCGACGCCTTAACGGGCGTGTCTTGCCGCCATATGCCCGCTCAGACAGACACAGATGCTGGTTCTGTGCGGGGCAATCTCCCTCTGCCCCGGTGTGGGGCGGGGAGGGGCCTGTGGAGCAGGGAGCTAAGGCCCAGGACTGGGACTCTGGGGGTCTGGGTCCCAGCTCTGGGCAGCTGGTGCCCGTCCCCCTGGCAGGGAGCTCTAGTCAGGCTGCTGTACCCCTGCCGCTAACCCTGTGCCATGTGTCGTCTTCCAGCCTTTCAGCGGCACCACCCCAGAGACCATCGGCGCCAAGAACTACCACGCAGGTAAGCGGCACCCTGCCCCGTGTCGAGGGGCCTGTGGGGCCAGTGGGCTCTGCCCTGTGTGGAGGGAGGCTCCTGCACCCCGGCCCCATGCCAGTGCCTGTTCTCGCTGCACGCTCCAGCATACTGTTCCCCTAAGGTGTGCACAGTGGTCCTTGTTTGCTCCCCCAGTGAGCGACGGGCCCCTGTGTGTGCAGTGCAGCCCTTCCTGGGATGCTTGGCGGCAGCCGGACCCCTGTGAGAGCAGCTGTGAGCCCTGTCTGGGCCCTAGGGCAGCGCTCTGCCCTAGGAGCTGCACCTCTCCTCTGGGGCAGGCACGGCTGGGGAGCACTGGCCTGTCCCACTTCCGCCCCTGCAGGCCCAGCCGGTCAGAAGGGCTGCCCGCCTCGCCTAGCATTGGGAGCGGGTGTCTGGCTGGATAGTGTTGTACTTAAAGGACTGCACAGGGTCTTTTCAGAGGGAGTAAGGCAAAGCCCCACGTTTATTAGTAATACGTGTATCAATCCACACTACAGCATACGTGTATTACCCGTAAACATGGGACTTTGCCTTACTCCCCCTGAAAAGATCCTGTGCAGCACTTGAAGTACAACAGTTTGGTGGAGAATTGCGAAAGGGGGAAGGTATCACGAGCATTTATCGAGTAATGAAACAAACTTTGAGAAGTATGGAAAAGTGATCGTAAACCTTGAAAAGTATTGAGAAGCGATGGATCATTAAAGTGTGCACACCCCCGGGGGTAGAAGGCCGGGTAAAGAGAGGAGAAGTAGCGTTCTCGCGCCAAGAAAAGAGGTCTTGGTAAATAAGAGTAAAGAGATAAGCATTGCTGTGTTAGTCCCCGTAGGAGGTCGGGTATACTAGAAAATGTTGAAACGTAAGCAGTCTTTTAAGAAGGCTCCCAGAGAGGAGACTGAGAAATTGGCATTTGTAAAAGATGTGACCCCTTGTACCACACAGCCCCTGGGGCCCTTTCTGAGCCTGCCAGGAGAGCGCCCTGTGCCTCCCAATCTCCACCCTACTGGGCACCTGCAGCCGGGCTCTGGACCCAGGGCGGCTGCCACAGGGCAGGGAAATGTTGCTTCCCCTCAGACGCTCCTATGTGGCCATAGATGGGGGACCAGTCTCTGGGGGCATCTTCCTAGGTAGCTGGGGTCTGGGTTCACTACCTCTGCTTCCCTTGCCCCAAACGCACAGTGCCACCTGCTCTTGGTGTGCGGCGGCGATTTGAGCACACCCTGGCACTGCGCAGATCTGTGGCCGGCTGAGCGCACAGGGCCCTGCTTGGCAAAAGCATTTCAGGGAAATGGCTGGAATTTGGCAGCCTTGGTTTGTCCTCTTCATATTCTGCTCTGCCCCCTTAACTCTGCCCCTGGCAGCTCCTAAGAGTTTCCCAGCCTGGGCCAGCGCCCGGAGTGCCCCAGCGGGTTCTCACAGGAGGAGGCCAAGCCCCTGTGCAAGCCAGGCCTTGGCCTGGGGCCTGCTGCATCTCACCGCTCCCTGCCCCATCCCTTCCAGGTTTCTCCATGTTTGGGGCTGGTCTGACCGTGGGCCTCTCCAACCTGTTCTGCGGGGTGTGCGTGGGCATTGTGGGCAGCGGGGCTGCACTGGCCGACGCCCAGAACGCCAGCCTCTTCGTCAAGATCCTGATCGTGGAGATCTTCGGCAGCGCCATCGGGCTCTTCGGGGTCATAGTCGCCATCCTGCAGGTACCGGCTCCTGCCCCACTGGGCCCAGCGTGCTCCTGGGGCCCCCAGGCCCACATCAGCCCCAGGTGTGGGCTGCCCAGCTAATCAGACAGGCCTAGGTGTCTGCAAAGCCTCAGTGTCCCAAGGGGGGTGATGGGAGGGGTGCAGCCACTGCTCTCTGGTGAACAGAGAAGCCCACCCAGGGGACGCGGGCGGGGAAATGATGCAGCGGCTCCATGTGATGGCACCATCTGGCCTGGCTGCTGGAACCCATCTTGGCAGTGCCAGCCCCCCCCCCCCCCCCCAGCAGCCACAGGGAATGGTTTGACTGGGCACCAGAATCGGAGCGGTTTGTGCCCAGGGCTGATCGGGGAGGAGCGGCCTGTGGGTCCTGCAGCTTCAGCCAGGCTGCCTGGTCAGGGCAGTTGGGGGGCACTTGGCAGGGTGTGCTCCTGGGCGGGGCTCGGGGCATGCTCTGACCCGTCTCCTTTCTCTCTGCAGACATCTAAAGTAAAAATGGGGGACTGAGCCCCTGCCCGTTCCGGCCTGGCCCCCTGCGGGCGCGACTGTACATATTTATTTAATGTTTCTATTTCCTGATCGGGGGCGTCGCTTCGCCGCGTCGGGAGCGGGAGCCCAGGTGTATAGAACCGTCCCTGCTGATCCGCCGCCCGCTGGCCCCATGGAAGAAATAATCATCTGTGTGTGAATTCGGCTCCCTCCTGTCGGCCCAGCCAGCCGGGGGGGGGGGCGGGGGCAGGGTTACTGCCTGAGTGTTCCCGGTGTGTGTACAAATCAATTGACCAGTGTAAGTCAGTGTCACGTGAAATAAACATGGTTCCTGTCCCTGCCTGCTGCATTCTGTCTGTGCCATGCACTCCCATGCTGCGCTCAGGGCATGCCGGGGCACTGCCAGCCCTGCCTGGCCACGGGGACATGGCATTGAGCATGGCACTGGTGTTCCCAGTGCTCTCTTCCAGCAGTGGCCGGGCTAGCCCAGATCTAGCTCAGAACTGGCTGAATGCTGCTGTGAGCTGGCTCTTGCAGGCAGCTGCCAGTCATGGTGCTGCCCTCTGCTAATGCCAGGGGGAGACACAAGAAGAAAATTCTTAAGCTGGCGTGGACCTGTGCCCAGGGTGCCAATGGGTTAGTGGAAGGGGGGCCTGCCTCAGATCACTGCTGCAGCTGAGGGAGACCCTGGGGTCAGGCTGGCAGAGAGCTGAGGGTTGGGAGTGAGAGGCACAGTGGACATGGGGAGGGAATGTCATCAGAACGGCCACACTGGGTCAGACCAAAGGTCCATCTAGCCCAGAATCCTGTCTGCCAACAGTGGCCAGTGCCAGGTGCTTAGAGTCCTGTCTGTAGGCACGCCCCTGCATGCATTGCTGAGTCAGAAGGTGTATCTGCCTTTTCTCAATGGGTCAGTTGTATAGCTGATGGTCCTTAATGGCCATCAAGCAGGCTAGACAGAGCGGACACCAACTTGTCTGGGGTGTCACCCAGAAGCCAAGCACAAGTTTTGAAATACAGGCCTGAAATAGGCAGCCACAAGTAAACCTAGACCAGCCCTGGCTGGGGTTTATCCAACCTGTTCTTAAACACCTCCAGTGATGGGGCTTCCGCACCTGCCCTTGGACGCCTGTCCCAGAGTGGAACTCCCCTGGGAGTTAGCCAGCTTGTTTCTAATAGCTAACCTCGAGCTCCCTGGCCGTAGATTAAACCCATTATGCTCCCAGCCTTGAATTCTTGTCTGGTTCCATCCCACTACCAGTCTTGCCCCAACTTTGTCTTGGACTGACATCAGGCTAACTGGGTTATAGCTTCCTGGTTCCCCCCTTTCAGTCATGGTGCAATGTTAGCTTTTCCTCAGTCCTCCGGTGGAGCCTGTTCAAAATGATACATGAGATTTAGAGAGTTCCTTGGCCAAGTCTTTTAACACGTTTGGGTGCAAGTTATCCAGGACAGCGGGTTCCAAAGGTTTCACTTTAATACTTGCTGTCTAGCATTCGCCCTAGTTCCTGAGGGACTAGAGAGTGTTTCATTATCACACTCAGATATGGACGTATCGTCCCGTCTCTTTCCAAATACAGAAGAGAAATATTTGTTAAGTACTTCTGTGATTGACAATTTTACTATCCTGCTCTAATACTGGTCGTGGCCCATTGCTAGGATTTGGCTTGTTCCTCATCTATTGAAAGGATTCCTGCTCGGTCCTTACCCCTCCAGGCCCTATTCCTCGCTGATACCTTTAGCTTCCCGAACACCTGTCTGCATTTCCTAACTTCCAGTTTCTAGGCATTGCTACCACCTTCTCATTTTTCCATTTTGGTTTGGGGGTGGAGAGAGGTTGGGTAGCAGCTGCCTTCACCTCCCCTCTTTTAACCCAAGAAGGCGCCTGTCATGATTGCAGAACTGGTTTCTGGGTGTCGAACGCTGCGTCCTTAAGCAGTTCCTCACCGTCACATGTTTTGTTGACAGTTGTTCTCTGTCACCCACCATTGCTCACGATGTTTTTCAGCCTTGGGAAACTGGCCCTTTTAAAGCCCAAGTTTGGCTAGTACTAGTTGGGACACTCTCATGCTCGCAAATGAGCTTAGTTCGTGGTCGCTAGCACCCAGGTGTGACGGGTTCGGTCACAGAGACTCCCTTGGGACTGTCACCTGATGTGCTGAAACTACTTCTGAGCCCGTTTTCCCCGCCAGCTTAGGACTCCAGAACCCTGCCTTGTTGAGCCAGACACGCAAGCCTGCTGCAACACAGACCCAGGGTCTGAACCACCCCCCAAAGCTGCAGGCTTTAACTGAAAACCACTCAGTAGATTACCTGTCTCCAGCACCCAGACACCCAGCTCCCAGTGGGATCCAAACAAATCCGTTTTGCTCTGTATAAAGCTTATAGAGGGTAAACTCATAAATTGTCCGCCCTCTATAACACTGATAGAGAGAGATGCACAGCTGTTTGCTCCCCCAGGAAATAATACTTGCTCTGGGTTAATAAGTAAAAAGTGATTTTATTAAATATAAAAAGTAGGATTTAAGTGGTTTCAAGTAATAACAACAGAACAAAGTAAGTCACCAAGCAAAATAAAACAGATCACGCAAGTCTAAGGCTAATACATTAAGAAACTGAATACAGGTAAATCTCACCCTCAGAGATGTTCCAATAAGCTGCTTTCACAGACTAGACTCCTTCCTAGTCTGGACCCAATCCTTTCCCCTGGTATAGCCTTTGTTAGTTCCAGCTCCGGTGGTAACTAGGGAATTTCTCATGACTGGCAGCCCCCTTTGTTCTGTTTTATCCCCTTTCATGGCTTTGGCACAAGGCGGGAATCTTTTGTTTCTCTGGGTCCCCACCCTCCTTCTACATGGAAAAGCACCAGGTTTAAGATGGATTCCAGTGCCAGGTGACATGGTCACATGCCACTGTAACACCTCATTCTTCATTACTCATGGGTTGGCCCCCAGGTCCGCAAGAAGGCTTGCAGGTAAATAAACCACCTACAACCAATTGTCCTAGTCAGTGGGAGCCATCAAGATTCTAAACCACCATTAATGGCTCACACTTTGCATAATTACAATAGGACCCCAGACTTATAGTTCATATTCCTAGTTTCAGATACAAGAGTGATACATACAAATCGGATGAACACACTCAGTCGATTATAAGCTTTGTAATGATACCTTACAAGAGACCTTTTGCGCAAAGCATATTCCAGTTACATTATTTTCACCCTCATAAGCATATTTCCATACACAGATGGAGTGCAACGTCACACCAGGCAACCATCATTTTTTAGTGAGACAAGGTGGGTGCATTGGCCCAACCTCTGGGGGTGAGAGAGACTCCGTTGAGCTTACACAGACCTAGACAGCTTGGTCTAATGCCTGGGTCCCACCTGGCTATAGCAGCCCTGCATCCACCGGTTTTTAGGTCAGTGAAGAATTCAGCGTGATCAGAGTGGCCAATACAAACTTGGCTCTTGTTGGTTGCATGGAAAGTTTGTGTGGAAAGTTCTGTTTTAGACTGGCCCACTGAGCACTGCAGCCTGGCCCACAACCTGAAATCCCCCCTGATCTCACAGGTTTTCTTTCTACACATCGCGATGTTGGAGGAGCAGCTCCTCTTGTTCCCTGTCCGAGGGGGGGCTCTAGCCAAGCCCTCCCACGTTTTGGGATGTATGGGGACAGTGACCCAGGCATGCCCTGGGTCCTGTCCTGCAGTAGCAGTAATGCCAGAGCAGGGGATGGTGTCTCCAAGGCTGAGGACCACCCGCCTGGCCATGCCACCCCCGGCCCCCATTCCTAAATGGGGCGGAGCCAGAGTTTAACATTGCAGCCGGGTGACTTCCCCCACCAGGGCTCGGGGAAACCTGCCCATGTGTAGCACATTGGGTGTCATACACCAGTGTTTCTAATTCCTCTTTCCTATTACCCAGGAGTCTGATGTTGGAGCCCAGGCCCCCACCCACCAGGGCACGGCCCTCTGCCCCACAGCCCACTTGCTGGTGCACAGGCCGCCACCCTGCCCCACTCCCACCACTGGTGCCATTCCACCTGCCCCCTAGGGCCCCCACCCACCCATTGGTGCCCCCTGCAAGAGTTCTGCGACCAGGGGCTGCTAACAGGGAGTGTCGCAAGGGAGTTCTCCAAGTGAAGGAGGAGCAAATACAACACCCTTGGGGTAAGTGGCTGTGTGTAGTGTAGGGTTACCATACTTAACAAATAAAAAAAGAGGACCCTCCATGGGGTCTTGGCTCCGCCCATTTCCCACCCCAGCCTCGCCCCAACTCCGCCCCTTCCACGCCCCAACCCTGCCCTAACTCCACTCCCTCCCACCCCCAGCCACGCGGAAAGGGCTGCCCGAGCGCTACCGGCTTCACGGTTTGCCGGGCAGCCCCCAGACCCTGTGCCCCCGGCCAGCGCTTCCCCAGCGCAGCTGGAGCCCGGGAGGGGAAGCGCCCAGCCAGGGGCGCAGGGTCTGGAGGCTGCCCGGCAAACTGTGAAGCCGGTAGCGCTTGGGGTTCGGACAGCCCCCTTGCCTCCGGACCCTGCACCCCTGGCCGGGCACTTCCCCTCCCGGGCTCCGGCGGTGCAGGGTCCGGAGGTATGGGGGCTGCCCAAAGCCCGTAGCGCTCAGGCAGCCCAGCTCTTAAACAGAGCCGAAGAGTCAGGGGAGGAGCAGAGCCGCCGCGGGAGGGGAAGTGCCCGGCTGGCATTTTCCCGGACATGTTCGGCTTTTTGGCAATTCCCCCCGGACGGGGGTTTGAGTACCGAAAAGCCGGACATGTCCGGGAAAAACCAGACGTATGGTAACCCTAGTGTAGTGTGTGTTTGTGGGTTACTCGCTGTTTGCTGAGCTTGTGTTTGTCTGTCTGTCTGGTTGGTTGGTTGAAGGACCGTGGGCTGTGGCCGGCAGTTGGAAGCTGTGAGCTTCCAAGGAAGGTTTGAAAGCTAGAAGCCTCTGGTAATTGGCTGAGCCTTAATCAGTGGGCGGGGCTATCAAGCAGGCCAGGGCTTTATAAAGAAGTGCGCAGGCGACCAAGGGCTGCTAACAGGGAGTTTCACAAGGGAGTTGGGAAGGGGGCGAGGGTCCCTTGCTGTTCTTTAAAACCTGTAAACTAAACTACATTCAAAACTTCTTGATTTAAACCAAACCCCTCCATTAACTTAGGCAGCTGTAGGAGAGAATGCAGGCAGAGCTTCAGTCTCAATGCGTGGATGAGACGATGGTGTAGAGAGGAGGGGTTTAGGTTCATTAGGAACTGGGGAAACTTCTGGAATGGGGGGAGCCTATACAGGAAGGATGGGCTCCACCTAAACCAAAGTGGAACCAGACTGCTGGCACTAAACATTAAACAGGTTGTAGAGCAGTTTTTAAACTAGGAGATGGGGGAAAGCCGACTGCTGCAGAGGAGCATGTGGCTCGGACAGAGACCCCTCTGAGGGGAGAGTCTATTGATAGAGAATCTCCAGGTTTTAGTCAGGAGCAGAGGATGGAAGATGATAAAGTAGGGGCCAGATCAGACGAGAAACATTCACATAAAAATGAATCTGACACATCAGAAAAGGGCAGACAAATAAACAGTGACAAGTTTTTAAAGTGCTTGTACACAAATGCTGGAAGTCTAAATAATAAGATGGGTGAACTAGAGTGCCTTGTGATAAAGGAGGATATTGATATAATAGGCATCACAGAAACCTGGTGGACTGAGAGCAATCAATGGGACACAATCATTCCGGGGTACAAAATATATCGG
This sequence comes from Trachemys scripta elegans, assembly GCF_013100865.1. NCBI lineage: Eukaryota > Metazoa > Chordata > Testudines > Emydidae > Trachemys > Trachemys scripta. Next base: position 107,227,191 of record NC_048305.1, on the reverse strand, counting down.
AAGGACAGAACAGGTTGTGGGGGGCGGGGAGAGGAGGACTGGCACTATATATGAAAGAAAATGTAGAATCAAATGAAGTAAAAATCTGAAGTGAATCCACATGTTCCATAGAATCTCTATGGATAGAAAATTCATGATCTAATAAGAATATAACATTAGGGATCTATTATCGACCACCTGACCAGGACAGTGATCATGATGATGAAATGCTAAGGGAAATTAGAGAGGCTATCAAAATTAAGAACTCAATAATAGTGGGGGATTTCAATTATCCCCATATTGACTGGGAACATTTCACCTCAGGACAAAATGCAGAGATCAAATTTCTCAATACTTTAAATGACTGCTTCATGGAGCAGCTGGTACGGGAACCCACAAGGGGAGAGGCAACTCTAGATTTAGTCCTGAGTGGAGCGCAGGAGCTGGTCCAAGAGGTAACCATAACAGGACTGCTTGGAAATAGTGACCATAATACAATAGCATTCAACATCCCTGTGGTGGGAAGAACATCTCAAGAGCCCAACACTGTGGCATTTAATTTCAAAAGGGGGAACTATGCAAAAATGAGGGGGTTAGTTAAACAGAAGTTAAAAGGTACAGTGACTAAAGTGAAATCCCTGCAAGCTGCATGGGCGCTTTTTAAAGACACCATAATAGAGGCCCAACTTCAATGTATACCCCAAATTAAGAAACACAGTAAAAACTAAAAAAGAGCCAACATGGCTTAACAACCATGTAAAAGAAGCAGTGAGAGATAAAAAGACTTCCTTTAAAAAGTGGAAGTCAAATCCTAGCGAGGTAAATAGAAAGGAGCATAAACACTGCCAAATCAAGTGTAAAAACGTAATAAGAAAAGTCAAAGAGGAGTTTGAAGAACGGCTAGCCAAAAACTCCAAAGGTAATAACAAAATGTTTTTTAAGTACATCAGAAGCAGGAAGCCTGCTAAACAACCAGTGGGGCCCCTGGATGATCGAGATACAAAAGGAGCGCTTAAAGACGATAAAGTCATTGCGGAGAAACTAAACGAATTCTTTGCTTCAGTCTTCACGGCTGAGGATGTTAGGGAGATTCCCAAACCTGAGCCGGCTTTTGTAGATGACAAATCCGAGGAACTGTCACAGATTGAAGTGTCACTAGAGGAGATTTTGGAATTAATTGATAAACTTAACATTAACAAGTCACCGGGACCAGATAACATTCACCCAAGAGTTCTGAAAGAACTCAAATGTGAAGTTGCTGAACTATTAACTATGGTTTGTAACCTGTCCTTTAAATCGGCTTCTGTACCCAATGACTGGAAGATAGCTAATGTAACGCCAATATTTAAAAAGGGCTCTAGAGGTGATCCCGGCAATTACAGACCAGTAAGTCTAACGTCTGTACCGGGCAAATTAGTTGAAACAATAGTAAAGAATAAAATTGTCAGACATGTAGATAAACACAGTATGTTGGGGAAGAGTCAACATGGTTTCTGTAAAGGGAAATCATGTCTTACTAATCTATTAGAGTTCTTTGAAGGGATCAACAAACATGTGGACAAGGGGGATCCAGTGGACACAGTGTACTTAGATTTCCAGAAAGCCTTTGACAAGGTCCCTCACCAAAGGCTCTTATGTAAATTAAGCTGTCATGGGATAAAAGGGAAAGTCCTTTCATGGATTGAGAACTGGTTAAAAGGCAGGGAACAAAGGGTAGGAAAAAATGGCAAATTCTCAGAATGGAGAGGGGTAACTAGTGGTGTTCCCCAACGGTCTGTCCTAGGACCAATCCTATTCAACTTATTCATAAATGATCTGGAGAAAGCAGTAAACAGTGAGGTGGCAAAATTTGCAGATGATACTAAACTGCTCAAGAGAGTTAAGACCAAAGCAGACTGTGAAGAACTTCAAAAAGATCTCACAAAACTAAGTGATTGGGCAACAAAATAGCAAATGAAATTTAATGTGGATAAATGTAAAGTAATGCACACTGGAAGAAATAACCCCAACTATACATACAATATGATGGGGGCTAATTTAGCTACAACTAATCAAGAAAAAGATCTGGGAGTCATCGTGGATAGTTCTCTGAAGACGTCCACGCAGTGTGCAGAGGCGGTCAAAACAGCAAACAGGATGTTAGGAATCATTAAAAAGGGGATAGAGAATAAGACAGAGAATATCTTATTGCCCATACATAAATCGATGGTACGCCCACATCTTGAATAC
>NC_048305.1:107198195-107215084 GCF_013100865.1 Trachemys scripta elegans | reverse complement strand
GCCCCCCCCCCCCCGTGGGTGGCCCGTGTCTGTCCCTGCCCGGCTGCCCCGCGGGCGGAGGGGGGTCGGGGGACCCCTGGCCGGGGGCTCCTGGGCTGGACTGGCGCAGATCGAGCCACCCCAGGGCTCCTGTTTGTAACCCTGGGGCCTGTTCTAGTGTTGGGGGGGGGACATCCCGCTTAGGGGCCCCCCCGGGCTATCCCCGGCAGCAAACCCCCCCCCCACCACACGCTTGGCTCCTCCTTGCCTTTATCTACAGCCATCTCCCCACCCCACCCAAAATGGCTCCTGCACAGTCCCCCAGGCAGCTCCTGGGGGGGTTGCCGGGGGGGTCCGAGCCTGGGCCCCTGGCTGGGTGGAGGGGCCTTGTCCCAGGCATTGCCGGGCGGGTGCAGCATCGCCCAGGGGTGCTGCCTGGGCTCTGGGCAGCGCCGTCCTTGGCAAGGCCGGAGGCCGCGTGCTGGAAGCGGGGTCTCCCCGGGAGAACAATGCAGCTCGGGAGCCAGGGAAGGGGGGCAGGGAGCTGCCGCTCCAGGCTGGCGAATGGCGTTGGAGTCGGGGAAGATAATGGGGGCTGCATGTTCCCAGCAGGGCTTTGCTCCCGCAGTACTTGTTGCCTGGCCTTGTCTCTGGCATCTGGAGCCATTCAGCAGAAGGCGCTGGGCAGAGCTGCCCAGCCCAGCCCCCCGGGAGACAAGGGGGCGGTGGGGATAGCTTTTGCGGGTGCGAGAGACGAGCTTCTGACAGAAGCCGATCCCGTAAAAACGATGACCTCACCTGCCTTGCCTCAGACCCTGGGACCCAGCACTGCTGGCTGCTCTGGTTGTTGGCATGACGCTCACCTTTTCCCAGCAGCATTCATTGCTCTGGGGCCCCGGGCACTGCTCTGCGCGCCTGAGACTGCATATGGGACCCGGTCAGGCTGCCAGGTCTGAATGGGGCTCCCCAGGGGGCAGCATGTCCCGCTGTGAGTGGCCTGTGGATGGGGTGCCCACCAGTGCAGGGCTGGAGCTCAAATCACGTTATGTGTAACGGGTACACGTGGGTACACGTGGGCACACGTCCCGGCCATCTGCCCACACCCGGCGACTCCGGAGCCGTGAGGACAGCCACCCGCAGTGGGGAGGGTGGGTTTGAATTCTGACCAGCCGTGACCCTGTTTATTTGTGCTCTGCCGACGGTTGTGCCAGCAGTGTTTCTGTCTGGGAGTGGCTGCTGATCCCGGCGGTCACACGGGACGGGGGGTATTGGGGCTCCAACAGAGGTATTTGCTGGTCCAAAAGTTTCCCTCATCCAGTCGGGCCGCGGAAGAGGGAGCTTCTGCCTTGGGCGACCGGTCCTGGCTGGTCAGAATGGCTGGCTGTGAGCTGTGCAGCCCCAACGGAGCCGTTTGAGTCCCAGAGAACTGAACGAAAATCGCTGTTTTCGTGGGCAGTTTGCAAACAGGGGAAATGCTGAATTGACCCAGTCAATGATTCACAACCAGTAACTGGCCTGGCTCTGCTCAGCTGCAGCAAACTCCACCAATGGACTGTTCAAATCACACCCGGCCTCCTTCCCCGAGCAACGCCTGCTTGCCGGCAGACCCTGCCTGGTCGAGGCCTTCATCACCAGATCCAGCTACACACTTCAGAAGGGGGGGAGGAAATGGAACATTTCTCAGGTGGGCCACCTGGCCAGGCTCATGTCGCTGCTGTTAGCCCTTCTCTGCATTTCCACAGCCCGGGGTTCCTAGCGTCCCAGCCCAGCTACTGAATGGTCTGCCTTAAAATAATAATAATAGGAAGGGAACTGGCTTGTGGGTGCTGTGGGGTGGGAGGCAGAGTTTCTCTGGTCCTTAGCGACGTCTCTCTTGCTCCCGGTCTGCAGGGCTTCCAAGCACAGTGTGTGTGTCTAGTTACAGTCGCTCCTCAGCCTGTAGCCAGCTTGTGCCCGACTGCTGCTGACGTGGTGAATCTGGTCTGGATGGAGCACGGCTGCTGCCTCTGTCACCCTCTTCCACGCCCCCCCGAAGGCCTTGTCTGCAAGGTTTCCCTGGCGGGCTGGTGTGTCTCCAGCTCTGCTCTGGAGCATTGTGTCTTTTCTGGTCCTCAGAGCAGGTCAGCTAGCTGGGCGTGTCCGCTCCTGAGAGTCCGGTTGTCCCTCAGCATGTCTCAGTGTCTCTAGCAATTCCCTGTCTGGCTCCCTCGTCCTTTGTGAAAAGGGTGAGCGGCTTTTCCCTTGGCGTGTGCCTTCCGCGGCACTTGCTTTCACTGCTGCCGGCATTCACCCCTCTCCTAGAATCACACCTCCCAGTTCCTGCGAGAACAGCACCGCTGACCCCTTCGTGGCCTCCCGGAGAGCCCCCCCTCAGGCCGTTAGCCAAATCCTTTCCTGGGGCGGCCTCTGCCGTTCCACTCCAGTGCCTCCTGTCCTTTCCTTTCATCACCTCTGCACCTGCCTCCTGTAACCCCCAGGCTTAGCCAGCGGCCAGGCTGCCTCAGAAGGCCCAGGTGGTCAGTCAGAATGTGGCAGTGCCGTGAAGACATCCTAAACCCAGAAACCGCTCCCCCCGGGCCTGCTGGGTAACCTGTCAGACCCAGTCTGTGCAGCGCCCCCGGGATGGTTCCCTCTCGCGTGCTTTTCAGGAATTATGCCCGGTGATGTTAGCTCCCACTGCTTCATCCAGCCTATCGGTGACTTCCTCCAATCCCTGCCTTGCTTGACTCATTTCAGGAAAGACTGTAACCCCTTCCCAGCCTGCGGGAAACCGTCTGAGGGGAGAGGGAAACTGAGTCACCTACACCTTTCATAAAAATACATCCGAGTTGTGCCAGTTCTCTGCACTCGGCTTCAGGGCTGGGCAGCCTCTCTGCTGTTGTGATGGGTGATTTCTGGGGCTCTGGCTCCCACGCCCCCCCTTTTGGTGTGTGGTGGGTGTTTGCATTGACAACCCATGTCTGCAGTCCAGAAGTTGTTGAGGGTGGGGGCGGTCGGGGCTTTGGGGGCCTGGGGCGCCGGGCAGGCAGGCTGGGAGTGGGCGAGAAACGGGACCTGGTGACTGCTGAAGCTGGGGTGTTGCCCTGTAAGCTGTGATCTGTAGGCGTCCGGCTGAAGGAGGCGTTGGGCTCCAGTTAACCTCTGTTGAACTACAGTACATGCTACCGTGGGCGTTGCCGAGCCTGTCGAGATGGGTGGGCCATTTCACACCTCTCTGAGCCGTCGTTTCAGGCTCTTTGCAGACTCAGGCAAGCAGCATTGTATCAATATACTTGGCTCAAGGCTCTTCACAGCCAGGAGGGCTGGACACAGGCCTACGGTGGCTCTGGAGCACCACAGGCCCTGACTGTAACGAACTGGTGCCTGTCTGTGCCGTGCCGCCCCCCCTCTCCTGCAGGAAATCCACTCTAGTCATAGGCCCTGTACTGCCCTCAGCTAAGGGAGAGTCTCTGAGCGCCAGAGTGGCTGAGGAGGGTGTGTGTGGAGCAGGATAACCTGTCACTACATTCTGGGTGGCCGCAGTGTGCAGCGTAGTGCTGGCCGTGAGTGGCCCTGCTGGTCTCTTGCCAGGTGGGGGGTGCTGACGGGGCCGTGTCTTCCCCCCGTGAGCTCACGAGTGCTGAAGTCCATCTGTGCGCTGGCTGGATCGGCGGACGGTGGAGCCTGTGCCACTCAGGCAAAAGGGTTTGAAACGCGTCGTCCTGTTAACCCCGATAGAGCTGCAGCGTGGAAAAGGGGTCCCTGGTAAAGCTGCCCCTGCCGGGAACGGGGCACGTGTGGGACAGCCTGTGGCCCAGGCGGGGGTGTCTAAGCACAGTCCAGACCCTCTGTCTCTGCTCAGAAGACAAACCAGGAGGAAAATGCTCAATTTCTAACGAAAGACTTTGACGATCGCCTCTGAAGCAGCCACGCGGCCAGCCCCCTTCATCGATCCCCAGGTCAGAAGGGCCCACTGTGATCGCCTAGTCTGACCACCAGAGACCTGCCTCGGGTAACTCCTAGAGCAGTTGCCAGGGATGGGGAATCTCCGCAGCCCTGGGGACGTTGTTCCACTGGTTAATTACCCTCACCTGGAATTGTTTAGCTTCAGCTTCCATCCATGGGATTGTGTTGGAGCTTCCGCTGCTAGATGGGAGAGACCATTACCAAATACTGGGTCTGCCTGCGGGTACTTGTAGACTGGGATCGAGTCACCCCTTTAACGTCTCTTTGTTCACGAACTCGATGGAGCTCCTGGAGTCGATCACTAAAGGCAGGTTTTCTAATCCTTGAATCATTCTTGGGGCTCTTCTCTGACCCCTCCCCAATTTACCAACCTCCTCCCTGAATTGTGGCCACCAGAGCTGGACCCAGGATTCGAGCAGTGCCAGATCCAGAGGTAAACTAACCCCTCTGCTCCTACTCGAGATTTGCCTGTTTATGTATCCAAGATTCGCAATTAGCCCTTTTGGCCGGAGTGTCGCACCGGGAGCTCACGTTCCGCTGATTGTCCACTACGACTCCCGAGTGTTTTCAGAGTCCCGGCTTCCTGGTACGTACAACCCATGTCCTTTCTTCCCAGAGAGAGACATTTACATTTAGCCGTATTAAAAGCCATATTGTTTGCTTGAGCTCAACCTACCAAGTGCCCCAGATGGCTGTGAACTGGAGCCCTGTCGTCTTCACCCTCCCTCAACCTTTGTGCCGTCTGCCAACTTTTATCAGTGATGATTTGATGTTTTCCTCCAGGTCATTGATAAAAACATTCAGTGGCGCAGCTGTGGGACCCCCTGGAAACACCCACTCGGTGATGATTCCCCCATTACGGTGCTGAACGCGGGCCATGACCAGAGCCACTCGGTGCCAAGCAGACCCAGCCTGGCCTTTCTACCCTCTGGCTGGGGAGTGACATCACTGCGGGGGGTGACCTCGAGCACCCCCTGTCCACACCGTGCTGACTGCGCCTTGCGGGTCTCGGTGGAACAGGAGCGAGAGAGAATCATAGAAGTTTAGGGTTGGAAGAGACCTCAGGAGGTCGTCTAGTCCCACCGCCTGCTGGTGGTTAAGATCAGTGTGCATGTGGATTAACACTAGCTGAGAGAATACGCTCCCTCCTGCTCTTGTGGTTTTGGGTCTGTGACCCTGTGGTGGGGGGTCCTCCCAACCCTGCCCTGCAGGGCCCCGTGGGGCTGCGGGGAACGAAGACAGAGGAGCCTTACTTGGCAGAAGCGCAGCCGGGCCTGGAGCAGCCGGGAGGCTGCCCGTGGAGCAGGCCGTGGGGAAAGGCTGCAGCGGCTCCCTGGGTGGAGGGGGGCGTGGGGGTGGCAGAGACATGCAGGCTGGGAGGACGAGTGGTGACACCAGGGAAGGGAGGGAGAGCCAGGTTAGGAAAGGGCTTGGGGAAATGCAGCAAGCTCTGGGGTGGAACAGGCCTTGGCTGCTGACTAGAGGTCCCTGAGCCGGAACCGCGAGCAGAGGGAGGGCCCAGCCCCTGGGGATGTGGCACCGGCGGGGCAGTGAACAGGAAGACTGCCTGAGTCTCTTTGTCAGAAGAGACTTTCCTGCCCCCAGAAGGGGAAACCCCGAGCGTGACTAGCTGGAGGCTGAGTCGTGAGGAGGCTGCGGCAGCTCCTGGGGCTGCAAGCAGAGGGACAGCAAAGGGGCATGGACCTCGGGATCTAGGCCCCACCGCGGCCGGGAGGAGGTGCCCGCTGGCAGTGAATGGCACCCCCGTCACTGCTCCTGTGGTCTGGGTTCCCCCAGACGGGAAGGGGAAAGCAGCTGGCTCCCTGTCTCGGGTGAAGTTAAGTCAGAGCGTGCCCAAAGCCAGTGGGCGCCCCGTTTCCAGCCGCGTGCCCGGGAAGGGACGAGCAGCAGGAGCTCCCCCTGAGCGCAGGACAGGACAGTGTGTTTGGGAAGCTGAGACGAGCAGAGGTCTTGGCGTCCGTCGCTGGACGCGCACGAGAGGCCGTAGTGCGAGTGACCTGAGGAGGATGGGCTGTTCCGCCGGGGTCTGAGTAAGGTGAGCACCCTGCTCCTCGCCCGGCAGCCCTGGCAGAGAGCCGGCCGTGGCTGGGAGGAGGAGGACCAGGAAGATCCCAGGCTGCAGCTTGCAGGGTTCAGTCTGAGCCCCTTGGAAGCGTGTGTGACTCCGATTTGCTTGTAGCTGGTTTGTCTTTATCCCTGGCATTTAAACTCCCCTAAACCCTGTGTTATGCGATGGGTTTCTGGCGCAGGTCTGGCTGGAACGGGGGGGATCGGGAGCTCCAGGGAGCTGGGCTTTTTTCTCCGCGCAGGAGCAACAAACCTAGTTTTCTGTGCCCCAGGAGAGGGCTGGGCACGTCGGGGCAGACGGCTTGGGGGGCCTGCAGGGCATTGGGGTCACTTGGCTGGGGGAGACCAGTGTGGGGCTGGGGAGTGACAAGCAGCTGGAGTCGGCGTGGCTGGATGTGTCCACAGGACACGCGGGGACCCGACCTCTCCCTGGCCTGGGTGGGGTGCGGGGGCCTTGTCCTGACTGTTGGTGTCCCCTGGGCAGGACCGGTGCCTTGGCGGGAACCGCCCCGGAGCTCGGCGCACATGCCCGCCCGCCAGCGCCCGGAAGATGACCAGGCTGCTCCTGGGGGTGACCCTGGAGAGGATCTGCAAGGCCGTGTTGCTGCTGTGCCTGCTGCACTTCGTCATCATTATGATTCTCTACTTCGACGTCTATGCCCAGCACCTGGACTTCTTCAGCCGCTTCAACGGCAGGAACTCCTCCCGGGCCCAGTCCTCCAACTCCTCCCGGCCCAACGGCACCGCCCCCAGCTGTGGGCCGGCTGGCGCTGACCCAGCCTCCAGCACCAACCACTCCGGCACCGAGAAGCCCTTACCGCCCTGCCAGGATGTGCCGCCTGGCTTAGGTGAGCGGCTGGGGCTGGGGAGCTCCTGGGTCGAGGGTGGGCTGGGGCAGGGCCAGGGGCAGGCCAGGGCTGGGGCGGGGAGCGGGCTGGGCCGGGGGGCGGGCTGGGAACTGGCTGGGGCGGGGAGCTGCCGGGGGCGGGCTGGGAGCTGTCTGGGGCGGGGGCTGCCGGGGGGTGGGCTGGGAGCTGGCTGGGGGCTGGGAGCTGGCTGGGCTGGGCTCAGTGTAGATAGGTTCAGGGGGACGGAGCTGACTGCTCCGAGCCTGTGTGGCGCCTGAGCCGATGTGAGGGGTTGCCCCATCAGAAGTGACTGCACCCGACTCCTGGGGCACTGCCAGTCCTGGGTGGGGAGCCCTGGGTGGGGGTGCCAGGGGCTGTGGGTCAGGACTGAAAGCACGGGCAGAGCTGGGTCACAGCGCCCCCTCTTGCTGGTGAGCCCTGCTCCCAGGGGCTGTGGTGGGGCGCCTGGTAACCGGCTCCCCCAACCCTCCGCAGTTGGCCGGCTCCTCATCGAGTTCAGCTCGCCCATGAGCATGGAGCGGGTGCAGCGGGAGAACCCAGACGTGCGGGAGGGCGGCAAGTACGTGCCCCTGGACTGCCAGCCCCGCCAGAAGGTCGCCATCCTCATCCCTTTCCGCCACCGGGAACACCACCTGCGCTACTGGCTGCACTACCTGCACCCCATCCTGCGCCGGCAGAAGGTCGCCTACGGCATCTACATCATCAACCAGGTGGGGGCCTGGGGGCAGGATAACAGCCCCTCCCCCAGGTGCCAGGGCCCAGCTCAGGGGTCTCCCATTCCCAGCGGGAGACTGAGCCCCGGCAGACTCACCCCCCCGCCCGAGGAGGGCCCTGCAGTCTGGCCTGTGCGTGGCGTATTGGGCTCATGGCCGGGCTGGCTCTGTGCACCCTGCCGGCTGAGCCCAGAGCAGACGGTGTGGCTGCCCTTCTGTCCCCCCGGCTGGCTCGGCTCCCTTCCTGGCTGGGTTCCAGGGGTGCCCCTGGGGTGAACTGCGCTAAATGGACCTGTTTGCCCGGGGCGGCTCACGTGGCAGCTGGCCCCGAGAGCCACTCTAGCTCACGGGCTCCCTGGCCCTGCAGCTGCCGACGAGAGGGGGCCCCAGCTGGCGTCGGGCATGATGCCAAGGCCGACTGGCCTGTCGGACGGATTTGAGGCCTGCCTCTGCTCACGGCCCAGCCGGTGCCCCCTCTATCCTGACCCGCAGCCCCTCTGACAGTGCCCAGGGTTACCGTGTCTCCAGCCAAGCAGGGCGAGCCGGGGACACGAGGCTGCTGCCCAGAAGTGACTGGGCAGGGCCCATGGGCAGGGCCGGTGGCAGAGGGCCCTTTCCTGTCACTACTCACTGGCAGCCTCCCTCCAGGAAGGGCCATTCTAGCGCCTCTCCCTGGCGGGACAGCACGATCTTGGTGCTGGGGCCGGCTGCCCTCCCCCGGGGCTCTGCTTGCCCTGCTCCCCGGCGTGCAGAAAGGGGGCGGCAGAGTGGAGTGCTCGGGGGCCAGTGGGGCGGGGCTGTCTGTACAGCTGGGCTAAGCGTTAGTGTGTAGGGCAGGAGTGCCGGGGGGACGGGCGGCTGGCGCTGGCCTGGGAGCCCCCCTCTGACGCTTGTCCCCCCACCCCTGCACAGTACGGCGAGGATACCTTCAACCGGGCCAAGCTGCTCAACGTGGGCTTCCTGGAGGCCCTGAAGGACGAGGACGACTACGACTGCTTCATCTTCAGCGATGTGGACCTGGTCCCCATGGACGACCGGAATCTGTACCGGTGCTACGAGCAGCCGCGGCACTTCGCCATCGCCATGGACAAGTTCAGCTTCAGGCGAGTGCCGGCGGGGCTGCGGGCGGAGCTGGCAGGGGTTGGACGCCAGGGCGGGCACCTGCCGCGGAGCGAGCCAGCCCTGGCCCAGTGTGCTGGGACCCGGCTCGGCGGGCAAGGAGGTGGCTCTCTGGGAGGGAGGTTCAGTGGGAGGGGTGGCGTGTGCCCTGGCGCTGCGGGGAGCATGGGGGCAGCAGGGCAGAGATGTGGGAGTGGGTGGGGGAGGTGCCGTGCTGGGCATCGCAGAGGGGCAAGGGATGCCAATTGGCAGAGAACCGGGCCATGGGGGGAGAGGGAGATGGGGGCTGGCAGCAGCTTTCCTTGCAGGCTTTCGGTGCCTGGGAGCCTGGCCCCCTTCCCGAGCCAGAGCAGAGCCCAGACAGCGCCCGGAGGGGAGGAGAGCACTGCCCCGGCTCCCCCTTGGCCTGCCCGTGCCCGCGCTGACGCCGGCTGCTGCTTGTCCCTGCAGGCTGCCGTACGCTGGCTACTTCGGGGGCGTCTCAGGCCTGAGCAGGTCCCAGTTCCTGAAGATCAACGGCTTCCCCAACGAGTACTGGGGCTGGGGAGGCGAGGACGACGACATCTTTAACCGGTGGGTGAGCCCCCCCAGTGCTGCTGGGCCAGGTCCCTTGGTGAGCTCACCCCTCAGGGCAGCTGTGCCAGCCCAGAGCCCAGCCCTCCACTGTGGCTGGAGGGCCCAGAGCCCAACCCTCAGGCCCTGAAACAGGCACCTGTGCCCCAAAGCACCTGTCATCGGTCAGGCTCCCAGGCAGCCCCACCCATGGACGTCGGCGCTCTCCCCCCTGCGGCCGGACTCGGGATGGACAGGGCTCGCTGGGGGCGTGTGGCCCCATGGAATGGGCTGAGCAGGGCGAGGGATCCTGGGTCCTGCCCGGCATTCGGCTTGTCGCTCGCTGCCACTCCAGCTGCCCGTTCGCCTCCGCCAGCAGGGCCCGTGTGCTGCACTTGGGGGGCGGAGTGCTCAGCTCCGGGGGGGCGGAAGGGAGTTGCCGTCTCTGCAGCCTCTGTCTGTCCCACTGCCTGGGAGAGCCCCACTGAGCTGCCTGGCAGTGCCCGTGCCCTCGGTGGTGTGGCACGGCTGGGTCACGCTTCTGTGCCCTGCCCCAGGGGGTCTCTGCAGCTGTGGGGTAGCTGGCCTGGTTGTGCTTCCTTCCCCAGGCTGCCCGCTGGGAGCAGCTGTGGGGTCCCCTGGCCCTACCTTGGGAGGAGCTGGTCAGGCCCAGCTGGGCGCGCTCCGGCGGCGTCTCTGGTCCCGGTGCGGGATCTGCCCCCGAGCTGCTCTCGCTGCCCTGGCGCTTCGCTGGCTCTTGTGGGACTTGCAGCCTCCGTGGCCAGGTAGATGCCGTCGAGGTGGAGATGTGGCCGAGTGCTGCCATGGGACAAAGCCAACGTGTGGTGCCGGGTCTGAGACACAGCTGGGATGGGGGGCACGTGGGGAGAGGGGCTGTGTTGGGGCCGGGCCGGGCATGGAGCAGGGCAGTGCCTGGCCTGGATCGATCAGGGAGTGGTTGGGGGCTGGGTGAACCCCATTCCCTGGGCCAGCAGCTCCCCGCAGTGGCTGGCTCCAGGTGGCTCGGCCTCGCTCCTGGAGCCACTCGGCAGCAGGGCAGGTTGACTGAAATCCCTGAGTTCAGTCGTGGTTTGCATTGGTCCGTGTTAGTTCTTCGTTCATTGGTGGGGTGCCAGCACCCCGTGGCTTTGTAACCCCAGAGCGCCTCCCGCTCAGCCCGGGGCTGCTGTCTGCCGCTGGCTTGGCGCTGATTTCAGCAATTCCCTCGCTCAGCGTGCATGTACTCGTCCCTTGGGCCCGTGCCCGGGGGAGGGACACGGCTCTGGTTTGCTCAGGGGGGACGTTTTACTCCTGCCTTGGGGTCAAGCTGGATTTGGATGGAAATTGGAGGTCAGTTAAAACTTGAAACCCACCCTGGTGGCTGGAGACCCCAGAAGAAAGAAGCCCGTCAGACCGTGTTTGGCGTTGAACTGGGCTGTGTTAAAGCAAGGGCGGGCGGGCTGTAGTTACTGAGTTGAGATTGTTTATGCTCCTTGGGGCCAGGCTCCAAAGGGATTTAGGAGCCTAAAGGTGCAGCTAAGTGGCTAGTGGGACTTTGGAAGCAGGGTTAGGTGAAGTGCTGGATGCCCATGAAATCCAGCTCACCTGCTCAGGTGCTCTTGAAATCCCCCCAGCCACCTGGCTTCCTCTTTAGGTGCCTGCCCACCTTGGACCATCTGGTGCCGTCCCTTGTGCACGGGGTCGGCACCTCTCCTTGCAAGGGACAACCAGCTTTCCTGCTTCCTCACCTCCTGCTGGGGGGGGAGAGTTTCCTCTGCACCTGCCAGACAACCTGGCACCCAAAGGGCTAGTGGCAAAGGCTTTTCGGCAGCGACTGCGCTGACCCGGCTGAGCGGAGAGGCGGAAGCCCTGGTCTGGCGAGTTCCCGGCGCGGTGCTGGAGCTGGAGCCGGAGCCGGGCCTTGAACTCCCCAGTGCGCAGCTGCTGTTTAGTACTGAGTCCCTGGCGTCACCCCGCTCCGCGGTGTGGTCCTGCTCCCGGGCCCCGGCTCTGACTGCCCCCTGCTGGCGTCCCAGTGGTGGTGCAGGTGGGCCCTGAGCAGACAGGAGCCTCTGGCTTTGGTCCTGCCCTGGCTCCGCTCCCCAGTCGTGCTTGGAGCGGCAGGTGCCAGCTGGGCCCACTTCCCGTGGGGGCGGGCGGTGGGGCGGGCACAGGCCCTGGGGACGTGTGCCGAGGGGCTCGTGCCAGTCGCTGTCAGGCTGGGGGGGGGGGCAGAGGGGCCCAATCCCTTTGCTGCTTGTAGCGATGGCAGAGGGCCGGGCCCTCCGGGGCTGGTGCCAGATCCCAGCTGGCCCAAGCTTCGTGCCGCTCTTGCCAGCTCGGCTCGCTCTGTCTCCAGGATCTCTCTGAACGGCATGAAGGTGTCGCGTCCCAGCGGCCACATCGGGAGGTACCGCATGATCAAACATGAGCGCGACAAACACAACGAGCCCAACCCACAGAGGTGAGACCCCGGCCTGGCCCGCCCCGAGCCCCACAGCTGGTCACCGCCTCCAGTGCCCCATGTCTTGCCTGGGCTCCATGGCTTGGCACTGCCCGGGGGAAGCCTGCCTAGGAAAGCTCCCCCCATACCATCCAAGAGCCCACCCCACCCCCTAGGCTGAGGCTGCTGGAGAGGGGCGGGGGGAGCCTCCAGATGGGCACCTCAGCAGGCAGCAGATGGTGGGGACAGCTGCTGAGTGAACCCTGGGGTGTGGTGCTGGGAGCCAGGACGCCTGGGTTCTCTTCCCTTCTCTGCCACTGACTCACAGTGTGGCCTTAGAGAGGCACCCCCCCCTTTCTCTGTGCCTCAGTTTCCCTGCCCCCAGGTGAACCTGCTCCCTTTGCACACACGGTGCTCTCTGGCTGGGTGAGAGGGAAGCCAGGCTGTGCAGTACTGGGCTCCCTGCCCTGGGCTGGCACTGCCAGGCAGGGACCACAGCCCCAAGGCCACCTAGGGCTGTGCCTCGTTGCCCTCCGGGGCTACTGCTGGCCAGGGGAGAGCTCAGCTCTGCGCCCGCTCACACCTCTCTGCGCCTCGGGCAGGTTCACCAAGATCCAGAACACCAAGGTGACGATGAAACGGGACGGCATCAGTTCCCTTCAGTATCGGCTGGTGGAGGTGACGCGCTGGCCCATGTACACGAACATCACGGTGGACATCGGCAAGCCGCCCCCACGCCCGGCCCGGGGCTAGCACCTTCCCCCGGCCCACGGGAGCATGAGGCTGGAGCGCAGGGCTGGCCGTGCCCTGGCAGGGGAGGCTCTGTGCCCTGGGCTGGCTGGATGCAGAGGAGCCTCGCCGTGGTCCGGGGGTGCGGATCGAACCAGGACGTGTTTGGCCCACTCTGTCTGCCTTCTGGACATGGCTGCGCCCCAGAATCCCCTCTCACCGTGCGGCGGTTAGCCCTGCCCCGCAGGCCGGGGACAACGCAGCGGCCCCCCACTATTCAACACGGCCCCAGCCAGGGGCTCTGGCTAACGAGCTCCCCCCCTTTATGAGGAGAGCCAAGGACAGAGCTGCAGCTTCCCGGGGCGGGGATGCTCTGTGCTGTGGTCCTGGGCCGGGCGTGTCACCCCATCGCCTTGACTGGTTCAGTCTGGGCCAGCGGCAGCAGGGGCTCTGTGCCCCGCGGGTTCAGCTCCAGCTGGGCCACGGCTCATTCTGTGGGCGCTCGCAGGGCTCCCGGGGGGCAGCGTGGCTCCCTGCCACCTGCTCCCCCTCCTGCCTTGCTCCCAGTGGGGCACAGGGCTCTGAGCACAGACGCAGCCCCTCTCGCTGTCTTCCTCGGCCGCGTCAGCTAGTGCTTAGAGCCCAGGCCAGGACACCTGGGTCCTAGTCTCAGCCCTGCCCCCCTTTGTGCCTCAGTTTCCCCCCTGCCAGGGACTCAGGGGCTGGCCCCTCCTGCACACTGCAGCTGTGTGTGTGGATGTACTGTATCCCGGGGGGCTTCAAAGGGACTATTCCCATCCTGGCCCTGCCTGAGGGCCACGCTGCAGGTTTCAGAAGCGGGGGAGCCCTTGTCTGCCCCATTCCCTCCCTGCAGCCCCCCCCCCCCCGAGCGGCTGCTCCAATTAGGGGGGCAAGGCGTCGCGGAGCCTGGGGCGGTGGTCACACCAAAATGGCTGTTGGTGAAAGGAAGGTCAGAGACTCCGTGGATCTCCCCAGCTGTGGGCGGGGGCCCAGCCCCTCGCACGCTGTCCCCTGGTGCTTCCTGCCAAACAGCCCTGCACCTCCCCTGCCTGCCGATTCCAGCCGTGCCTGCTGCTGCCCCCACCCAAGGGCCCTTTTACAGCACAGAACATTCCAGCCCAGCTCTTCTCTGGGGCGGGGCCTTGGCAGCGGGCGGCCGCTATCTTTAGAACTAGTTTGCCTGGTGCCCTAGGAAGGGGAAGGCCCCTTGGTGGGGATGGGCACTGCCCACCCTGGAGGGCAGGAGCTGGTGGTGGGGCAGAGCTCTGCAGGGTTCCCTCCCTCTCTTCCCCCCCCTCCCCTCCAGGGCCGTTGCTCCGCCGTCGAGCTCCATGTATAGCTTAACCTGTCCACCCCCAAGCCCCATCCCTTGCTGCCTGCCCCAGCCGGGCCCCAAGCGTGATGCGTGCGAGAACACTGCCAGGGGGCAAGGAACCAGTACCACCTCCACTGCCAGGGAGTGGGGGGGCACAGCACCCTGCCACACCCCCTCCCCTGCACTGCTCCCCCCAGTTCTGAGCCCAGCCCTCTCCTGGAGCGATGAGAAGAAACCAGTGCCTCGGTGTGGTGAGTGGGGGCCCCCCCTCTGGACACCAGGGGGGCAGGGAAGGCAGCAGGCAGCATGCCCAGGCCAGGGGCACCGCTGACTTTTGTACATTTGAATGTTTGACCTGTTTTGAGCGTATCCTGAATGCAGCCTTTGGTCCCAGCGACCAGACTTTTGTATTTAATAAAGTTGCAAAAACTCAGAGCCTGCGTTGGGGATTTGGGGGGTCAGAGTACTTCTCCGGACCTAAGCCCCCTGGGTGCTGGGACCAATCCTGCAGCCCCGTTGAGCCCCTACCTGCTGGCAGAGCTGGGGGATCCCAGGGTTTGAGAGCCAGCCAAGCCCCCCTGTCCCAGGCTGGGGGCAGGTCCCGGCGGGAAGAAGCCAGAGGGAGTCGTACCCAGGAGCTTTATTGCCAGTGGCTCAGGGCTGTCCACGCGGGAGCCTCTGTCCGGCTCCCTGAGGGCTCCCCGAGTTGGGGCTGCGTTTTGGGGTCCTCCCAGCAAGGCTGAGGGTGGGAGGTGGGTATTGCATTGTGTGTGTGTGGGGGAGGGGGGACTCGGGTGCCCCCTACATACCCTGCTGGTGTGGGCAGCCCCAACCCCCTGGGGGCACTGCTCAGGGAGCTGCTGGGAGCCCACCCAGCTGGGGGGGGGGGGGGGCCGCCACAGGGCCCGCAGCCACAAGGGGAGGGGGGGGGGAGTGACTCCAAGGGAGCCTGGCCGGGGATGAGGGGGCAGGCGCTGGAGCTGGGCTGGGGAGGGGGCCCCTGGTGCAGCCCAGCTGGGGGGTGTTGGGGAAGAGCCTGGGGTCCAGCCATGGGGCTGGGAAGGGGCTCATGGTCCAGAGGAGACTAGTGGCATGGCTGGGAAGGGGTCAGTGGTGCAGCTGGGGGGTGCTCTGTGGCCCAAGGGACGGGGGGGGGGGGGGCAGCCAGCCGGAGGTGGGGGAAGGGGTTGGAGGGAGGGCTGGGGGCTCTGCGGCCCAGCCGGAGGGGGGCGCTCAGGAGTTGGGCCGGTCCAGCGGGTGGCAGTTACGGAGCAGTTCGCACTTGGCCACCCGGTTGCCTTCCCAGTAGCCTGCGTCCTGGCCGTCGTGGCAGCGGCACCGGGTGCAGGGCTCCACCCAGACGGCCTCTCCGGCGGGGATGATGCGCGTCCGGCTCCTGTCCGCGTAGCAGTTGGGACCTGGGGGGGTGCGGGGCTGCGGTCAGCAGTGGGTGTGGCCGGGCAGCTCCTGGTACCGCTTGCCACGGGAGCCTCCAGCCAGCCTCCCCCAGCAGTGCAGAGCCTGGTGCCCCCAGGGGCCCTGTCCAGCCCCACCCCACCCCACCCAGGGCCATTCCCCAAACTCCAGGCTTTGCCTTCCCCTCCCCTCTCATTCTCCGCCCCACAGCTGAGCACCTCTCCCCTCCCCCACCCTTGCCCAGGGTCCCACAGTGACTGCACCACTCCCTGCCTCTGGGGGGCTGCAAATGCCCCCGCCCCAGGGCCGTCGCATCCCCTTCTCCCAAGCCAAAGCCCCTCCCCCATGCTCACCATCCTGGCACGTGGGGCAGCACTGGCTTGTCTCGTAGACGGCGTTGACGCAGGGCGGGGGGGCGCAGTCGGCCACCAGGCAGCGAGCGATGCCGTCCGGGTCACAGGTGCACTGCTCACACTCCGAGGGCTGGGGACAAGGGGCCGTGGGTCAGAGGTGGGCCAGCCCCAGGGGGTATCCTCCCCTCTCCCTTGCTGGGGGTACAGGGCTGCCCCCCTGTGTGCCCGGCTTCCAACACCCTCAGTGCCCCCCTTGGTCCCGCTCTGAAATCCGCCAGTCCTGTTCCCAGCGGGGTGGCCCAGCCGAGGGGGCACAAACCCACATGTGCTCTGGGATCCCTGGTCCCTCCTGTGCCAATGCTCGAGCAGCAGTCAGGCCCCTGTCCTCACTGCCAGGCCCAGGGACAGGCTTTGACAGGGGGGGCACCCACCCGCGGAGGGGTGATGGCCTGGGCCGGGCAGCGATCCCACAAGGGGAGGTGGGAGCCCAAGATAGGAACGACACCATGAGCCAGCCAGTTCCCCCACCCTGGGGCTGAATGAGAACCGGTGCCTGCTCCAGGGGAAGTCTCTGTTCCCCATTCTCCATGCCCCCAAGCCGGGAGCCCCCAGAGCCCAGGCAGCACCCTGGCTCCAGCACCCCTGTAGTCAGAGCCCGCTGGGCCCAGAACTGAGGTGGTGGCTGGAGCTGCTCTGACTCCCAGGCCAGGCTGTTTCGGACGTGCCCCGTGGCACATCTGGGCGGCAGCGGAAACGTGGCAGCAGGAGGGGCCATGCCCCGGGGCACGCTGAGCCTGGAGATGGGCACTGGCCATAGGCGTCTGGGGACACCTGGACGCCAACCCCTCCCTGGCTCTGGCCAGCCCAAGGATCCCCCTGGCAGGAGCAGGCCAGCGGGGTCCTGCCTGCCCTTGCTCCCGACAGGCCAGAGCAGGGTTGGGCCCTCGGCCAGGCCCCACCAGTGCCCCAGGGACGGGGATCCGACTGACTCAGCTCCGCTATAATCCCCTTCACAGTCACATCAGTGCCGCTCCGCCAGCCCCGGGGCTTCGCACCGTGGGCTCTCGGATAGGGCCCCAGGCACAGACAGCTAGACCCAGCTCCCCTGCTCCTCCCACCGGATCCCCCCCAATCCGCGAGCCCAGAACAGAACCCAGAGGAGTCCTGGCTCTCAGCTGGACCCACCAGCCCTTTCACTGACCCAGGTTGTGCTCTGGCGCTGCCCCTGGTGCCTTTTCACCAGCCCCTTGGCAATGGCACAAGCCTGCAGACCCTGGCCCCTGACTGCAGCAAATCCCCCTGCCCAGTGCCCATCCCCACCCTGATGCCTGACACCCACCCACTGCC
>NC_048305.1:107166633-107178273 GCF_013100865.1 Trachemys scripta elegans | reverse complement strand
GAGACCTGCCAGGCCCAGCGGTGCCGGGGCTACGAACTGCCAGGCCTAGCGGGGCCAGGGCTGGGAACTGCCAGGCCCAGAGGTGCCAGGGCTGAGACCTGCCAGGCCCGGAGGTCCCGGGGCTCTGAACTGCTGGGCCCAGAGGTGCCGGGGCTCTGAACTGCCAGGCCCAGAGGTGCCAGGGCTGAGACCTGCCAGGCCCAGAGGTGCCAGGGCTGAGACCTGCCAGGCCCAGCGGTGCCGGGGCTACGAACTGCCAGGCCTAGCGGTGCCAGGACTGGGAACTGCCAGGCCCAGAGGTGCCAGGGCTGAGACCTGCCAGGCCCGGAGGTGCCAGGGCTGAGACCTGCCAGGCCCAGCGGTGCCGGGCTCTGAACTGCCAGGCCCAGAGGTGCCGGGCTCTGAACTGCCAGGCCCAGCGGTGCCGGGGCTCAGCCCTGCCAGGCCCGGAGGTGCCGGGGCTCTGAACTGCGAGGCCCGGAGGTTCCAGGGCTACGAACTGCCAGGCCCAGCGGTGCCGGGGCTCAGCCCTGCCAGGCCCTGGCACGAACTGAGCACTGGGCACGGTTGTTCCACCCCGGTTCCCGGTTGCCCAGGGAAGGGTGTGTGCGTTCGGGGGGTATTGCCCATCCGCGGGCCCCCGGGCGCTGAGTGTCCCTGTCTGCCCCCACCAGGGCACCGGAACTACTTCAAGGACATCGAGATGATGCTGGGCTTCCCGCCCCCCCTCTTCTTCCAGATCTGCTGGAGGTTCTTCTCGCCCGCCATCATCTTCGTACGTGCTGCGCCCCTCCTGTGGCAGGGCTGGGCCGGGGGGTGCCAGCCCATGGGGGGTGGGGCAGGGCAAGGGATGTGACAGACTGTGGGGGAGGTGGGTGGAGGGCTGTGCTGGCCCTTGGAGGGGTGGGGGAAAGGCAGGGGGATGCCAGCCTGGGGAGAGGCAGGGAAGAGGGATGTGCCGTGTAGGGGGTGGTGCTGGGAGGCTGGTGGGGGTGGAGGTGATGGGGTGGCAGGGGTGGAAGATGTTGGCCATGTGGGGAGGTGATGGGAGGCTGGTAGGGGCAGTGATGGGGTGGTAGGGGTGAAAGATGTCAGGCCGTGGGGGGCGGTTACTGGGAGGCTGGTAGGGACGGAGGTGATGGGGTGGAAGATGTTGGCCATGTGGGGAGGTGATGGGAGGCTGGTGGGGGCAGTGATGGGGTGGCAGGGGTGAAAGATGTCAGGCCGTTGGGGGGGGTGATGGGAGGCTGGTGGGGGCGGAGGTGATGGGGTGGTGGGGGTGAAAGATGTCAGGCCGTCGGGGGTGGGGGATGGGAGGCTGCTGGGGACGGAAGTGATGGGGTGACGGGGTGGCAGGCGCTGGGAGGCTGACAGGAATGTGGGGTCGGGGAGGATGGGAGGGCTGGTGGGGCTGGCAATGATGCAGCAGGGGTGACGGGGTGGCAGGCACTGGGAGGCTGACAGGAATGTGGGGCTGGTAGGTGTGGGGCCCATGGGACACAGGGACCTGCTCTGCTCTCCACCCCAGTGCAGGGGCCACGGACAGGCCTGGGGTCCCCGGCTGAGCCCACACACCCCTTCTGTGCCCCCCAGTTTATCCTGGTGTTCACGGTGATCCAGTACCGGCCCATTGCCTACAACACCTACGTCTACCCCACCTGGGCCATCAGCATCGGGTTCCTCATGGCGCTGTCCTCCGTGCTCTGCATCCCGCTCTACGCTGTCTACAAGCTCTGCCGCACCGAAGGGGACACGCTGCTCCAGGTGTGTGTGTGTGGGGGGGAGCTGCTCCCCTGCCCCAGCCCCCCCCAACCTCCCTGTGCCCCAGCATCACCACGTGCCTGAGACAGGCTGTCCCCTGCTGCTACTGTGGGGCAGGCTCTGGGGCCCTGGCCAGCAAAGCCTGCCCCTCCCCAGACATCTGCTCCCCCGGGCAGGAGCCTGACAGGCCAAGCACTGGGAGTTGGGACTGGAAGCCAGGACTCCTGGGTTCTCTCTCTGGCTCTGGGACGGGGGGGCGGGGGGTCTGATGGGTTAGAGCAGGGGGGCTGGGAGCCAGGACTCCTGGGTTCTTTCTCTGGCTCTGGGAGGGGAGTGGGGTCTGATGGGTTAGAGGAGGGGGGGCTGGGAGTCAGGACTCCTGGGTTCTCTCTCTGGCTCTGGGAGGGGNGTCTGATGGGTTAGAGCAGGGGGCTGGGAGCCAGGACTCCTGGGTTCTCTCCCTGGCTCTGGGAGGGGGGTGGGGTCTGATGGGTTAGAGCAGGGGGCTGGGAGCCAGGACTCCTGGGTTCTCTCCCTGGCTCTGGGAGGGGGGTGGGGTCTGATGGGTTAGAGCAGGGGGCTGGGAGCCAGGACTCCTGGGTTCTCTCCCTGGCTCTGGGAGGGGGGTGGGGTCTGATGGGTTAGAGCAGGGGGGTTGGGAGCCAGGACTCCTGGGTTCTGTCTAGGAGGCAGTGGGGTCTAGTGGGTTGGCTTGGACTCCTGCCCTAGAGGTGGCTGGGGGGTCCCTGCTGGCCCCTCGGGCCTGGCTGAATGTCTGGCTGCCCCCTGGCTTGGGGGTCACGGAGGGTCTGAGGTGGAGGCGGGCGCTCGAGGCCCCTCGCGTCCTGTCTCTGGGTGGGGGACCTACGGGCACAGGGCCGGTGCCCACGTGGCCGATCTAACGACCCTTCTCCCTCTCTCTAGCGTTTGAAAAACGCCACCAAGCCGAGCCAGGACTGGGGCCCGGCGCTGGCTGAGCACCGGGCCGGGCGCTACGCCCCCACCCCCGCCCCCGCGGCCCACCTGGAAGTGCAGCCGCTGAACCCCGAGAAGCCGCGGAGTGAGGACGTGGCCCTCCCGGTGCAGGGCAGCAACGGCTCCGCCCACAGCCAGGACTCCAGACTGTGACCCGGCGCCAGCCCCTGCGCCCCCGACCCGCCCTGCTCGGTGACGCACTGCAGTGCCCCCGGCTGGGGGAGCCCAGGCTGCACCGGGCACCGCCGGGGGCTCCCTGTGTGTGTGTCCTCCCCTCCTCCCCTCTCCACGGTGTGTGTTCCCCCTCGTGTTTACAGTAAGGGCCCCGCAGCTGGGCCCAGCGCACCGCCGGCAGGAGGGGAGCGGCTGCCCAACCCCAGCCCGCCCGCGCGGGGCCCGCTGGGCAGGGGCCGAAGGCGCCGTGGAGGGCGTGTGGACCTCGGGGGAGCAGCTCGGCCCCTGCCCAGCCTGTGACTGGGGTACAGGGAAGCCGGGCCCAAGTGTCCTGGGCTGGGGGCCGTGCCCTGTGAGATGGGGGCTCCCAGCTGCCACGTGGGCCAAAGCGGCACAGGGGCCACGCATCAAGCAGGCCGCACAGATGGGGCTCTGGGAGGAGGGGGCCCAGGAGACCGGCTGCCAGGGCCAGGAGGCGCCGGGGCCCGCTGTGGGGGGGCAGCGAAGGGGCGGGCCGTGGTGGTAGGGGGGATGTCAGGTCCTGGGTGGAGGGCGGCAGGCAGCAGTGGGGTCAGGCTAGCATGGCCCTTTGCTCTGTCTTCCAGGCCCTCCCCTCCTGGTTAGGCTGAAGCAGGGTGGGGTGTCAGGCTGACACTGGGCAGGGGCAGAGCCCGGGGACAAGTGGCAGTGCCAAGGCCAGGGTTGTGTCTGGGGCAGGCAGGGTCCAACCCACCCGGCAGGACTCCTACCTGTGCCCCAGGCATGGCCCAAGCCGTAGGGTGGCACCATCTCCCCACCAGAGCCCGGCGCGCCCCCCAGCTGGCACCAAGGGTGGAGCACTTAGAAAGGGATGGTAGAGGAGATCTGGGGCGGGGCGGGGGGCCCTTTTCCAGCATGCCCGCCCACACGCACTGCTCCCACCAGCCCACGCACGGCACAGAGCACACTCCTAGGGCACAGCCACACACACACGGCACATGCACGGCCCACACATACACAGCACACGTGCAGACACGCACACACATACATGGCCCAGGCACATGCATATACACACGCCCATACACCCTCACCCAGCTCTCTCATGCACATTGCCTGGGGGCGCAGGGCCGGACCTAGCCAAGTCCCTGACACGCTGTGAGCAGAGCGTGCCCCCCACCATGCTGTATCCCATGGGGGGGGGGCGGGAGGGAGTCATAGAATCATAGAATATCAGGGTGGGAAGGGACCTTAGGAGGTATCTAGTCCAACCCCCTGCTCAAAGCAGGGCCAATCCCCAACTAAATCATCCCAGCCAGGGCTTTGTCAAGCCTGACCTTAAAAACCTCCAAGGAAGGAGATTCCACCACCTCCCTAGGGAACCCATTCCAGTGCTTCCCCACCCTCCTAGTGAAATAGTGTTTCCTAATATCCAACCTGGACCTCCCCCACTGCAACTTGAGACCATTACTCCTTGTTCTGTCATCTGCCACCACTGAGAACAGTCTAGATCCATCCTCTTTGGAACCCCCCTCAGGTAGTTGCAGGTTGTTGGCTGGGTCCGTGTGCCAGGTGCCTGTGCCCTCAGCCAGCCGCTGCAGGCCCCAACTGTTACCCTGTGGCTGGCACGAGGGGGGGAGGAGGGGGTGTCTTCATTTGCTCAGCCCTGCCCTGAGGGGCTTCACAGAGCTAGCAGGACCCACGGCCTTGTCTGCTCCCTGCTGGGGGGGCTGGGCATGGGGCTGGGGGTGGCCCTGCCCCCTCATGGCTCTGCCCCAGGGAAGGGAAGCACTTTATGGCCCGGGGGCCGGGTCCAGACCCTACTGCAAAGGGGATTGCTTGGCCCAGCTGGACTCACCCTGGGCCCCACAGCCCCCATGCTGGTGAGGGGCAGCTGGGGGAGGGGCAGTGCCCCAACCTGCTGCTAAGTTGCACACGAGGCCCCTGGGGCCGGAAGCACTAAGTCGGGGGGCCTACCCCCCCCCAGGCGCTTTCCTCTACATCAGACACGTATTAACGGGGGAGTGCTCCCCAGATCACTGACTGCTGCCCCCCCAGGAGGTGCCCACGGCATGGGGCTGGGCTGGCTCAAACAGGCACTGGGCCTCATCGGGCATGGGGGGGGAACCAGTTCCCAGACCGCATGGTGCCTGGGGGCGTGTTACAAGCCACAGCTCCATGTGTGACAGGGGCCAGGGAGCAGCTGGGCCCTGTCCCCACACCCCGTTTTGGGCCTGGCCCAAGGGAGGGGGCAGGTACACTTCTTTGGGCGCCCCCCAAACGCCCACCTGGGACAGGCATGGCCTCGCCACCCCCATGCCAGGGCACCGAACAGAGCCAAGCCTGACGGGCGGGGCAGGGGGCATGCGGCGCCCTGCGGCTGCTCACGCCATCATTGAAACGAGTTTGGAGGGACGTCCCCACGTTCCCGGGGACAGGGGCCATGGGCAGCGGAGCTAGCCCCACTCCTGCCACCAAGGCAGCAGCTGGGGAATGTGCCAACGGTGGGCGGGGCCTGCGGGGCCCTGTCGGCACCTTTCCCTGCCCTGCCCCCCAAGCCGACACGGAGCTGCACTTCTTCCTGCATGGATCCTGTGCCCTGCCCCGTGTGCCAGTGATGCCCATGCTCCTCTTCCCGTCTAATCGTTAGCGATACGGTGCTGGGGCCTGGGCCGCGCCGCCCGCGCCAGAGATGCCCCGTGTAGAGTTTTAAAGTCTGATAGATTTTAATGAAATTTATATTCCTGCGTCCGCGTGCCGGCTGCCTTTCTTGCGGGGGAAGTGGGGGCACGCATGAGACACACTGGTACCCCTCCCCCATGGCACTGCCTGCCCAGGCCTGGCCCAGTGCAGCCGGGAGATCGACGGGTCCTCAGGCCCCGATCCCCGGCACCAGGCCCTGCCCCACAACTCACTGGCGCTGGGCACAGGCACCCGGCAGGTCCCAGCTCCTAGCCCCATGCCGGGGGGCAGCTGTGTGGGTCCTGCCCAGGGTGGGTGAGGGCAGGGGGCCCCACAGAGAGGGCACGGGGCCAGCCTGGGGGCAGGAGACCCAGCACCAAGGGCCCATCCTCCCCAGAGGCAGGAGCACTGAAGTGCCCAGGCCCCAGGTAGCTTCCCGCCCCCCACCCCCACCTGAGCACTAGGCCAGTGCACCCTGCACAGCTCCCCACGCACCATGGCAGGGGGCAGCCAGGAGGGGGCGCTGCAGGCCTGGCCCAGTGCTCAGCTCAGGAGCTGCCCCCCACGACACGGCGGGGGCTGATACTGGGGGGGGGGGGGGCAATGCCCCGGCAGGTGGGGTGCCTCCAGGGCAGAACAAGGCCGAGCTGGGGACACAGGGACCCAGCAGGGCAGGAGTCAGTGCTGGAGCTGGGGGGAGATGGGGCAGGACCCCCTCCCTGTGCCAGCCTGCCCCGGGCTCCCCTCCCCATGCCCCAGGGCCGGCGGGCGAGGCAGGCGAGGCTCCCTGCACTAGCTGGGCCCCGGGCAGCCCAGGAGCCTGTGGCGGCGGCTGGAGAGGGGGCGCAGGGGCGGGCGCTGCTCTGGGGGTGGCGAGGGGAGGAAGGCCAGGCTGGGCCCTGGTGCTGCTGGCGGGGGCACCAGGCGGCCGCAGGCTGGGCTTGCAGGAGGGACCCCAGCTCCCCGGGGTGATGGCGTGGCCAGGTCCCGCTGCTCAGCATCACTGTCCATCTGTCCTTGGCCAGGGGCCCAGCCAGGGGTCGCAGCCCCTCCATGGAGCTCCCCAGCCAGGCCGCCCACACAGCAGATGCCCCCGTCGGGGGGCACTCGGCCCAGCGCAGTGCCCGGGGCTCGCGGTGCTGCTTCTCTGCGGCCCGACAGGGACGGAGCGGCTGGTGCCAGGCAGGGGGACACGCTGACGGGGCAGCTGCAGACAGGGAGACAGTGCCATCAGCAGAGCCCGGCCGGGACGTAGCACCGTCCACCCTGCCCCGCCCTGCCCCACCCCACATCCCAGCCTGAGACAGGCTAAACCCCTGGCACCGCCCCAGCCTGCAACGATAGCCCGAGAGCCTGCGATAATCCAGCAATGGGCCCACTGCCATCAGCACTGCCTACGTCCCTCACTCCGACCCGCTGCCCCCGGGGGTCCCAGCCTGCCCCCTGCAGCCCTCCCGGTGCCCCTCACTCCTCCCCGGAGCCCTCTGGGGTCCCAGCCTGCTCCCCTCACTNGGTGCCCCTCACTCCTCCCCGGAGCCCTCTGGGGTCCCAGCCTGCTCCCCTAACTCCAACCACTGCCCCCGGGGGTCCCAGCCTGCCCCCTGCAGCCCTGCCAGTGCCCCTAACTCCAACCCACTGCCCCCTGGGGTTCCTGTAGCCCTGCCGGTGCCCCACGATCTGACCCACAGCCCAGCCCACCCCATCTCTGGAGCCCCCTCTCTGCCCCACACGCACAGCCCTGCCGGTGCCCCTCAGTCCCAAGCCTGAGGTGCTTGTATTTGCTGATACGCAGGGGTCCCCCTGGACAATTTCCTCAAAGGGGGTTACCTGGGCTGTCGGGGGGCTGCAGGCTCAAGGGAGAGGCCAGGCCTGGGGTCCAACTGGCCCAGCTGCAGGTCCCGCTCCATGGCTCGTCTCTGCTCCTGCAGCTCTGCACGGAAGGGAAGCGCTGGTGAGGGGCAGAGTGAGCTCACCTCCCTCAGTGCCACCGGCTCAGCCTGCTCCTGGCTGCCCTGCACTACTGGCATTGTCCCTGTGTGGCTGTTAAACACCCCCGCATTCCTCCCCAGAGCCAGCTGCATCTCCGTGCTGGGGACGTGGCGGGGAGGCTGGGCCGGGGCACTGGCTGTGTGCTCCCCTCACGGGCCCTCCCGGGAGAGGTCGGGCGGGTCCCTTACCAGCCATCGTTGGCTCCTGCGCCGGCTGCACTGGCCCCGTGGCGGCCCGGTGTTCCTCCTCCAGGCAGCGCTGGGGAGAGGGGGAGAGAGTCAGAGCTCGGCCTGCCCCATTGTCCCTTGGGTGGGGGGGCATGTTTGTTATTGTAGGGTCTCTCAGAGCAGGGTGGGGCCCCTCCCACCCCCACCGATGGACACCCACCCCGGGAGGGCCTGCAACAGCCGCCCCTGCACTGAGCGCCTCCAGGGGCTGGACTGTCCCGCGGGGGCTGGGGCTGGTCCCTCACCATGGCACTGCCCGGAAAAGGCCCCGTGAAATATTTCACCAGCGCACGCTGCACTGGGAAACCCAGAACCCAACCAGGCAGCGGCCAAGGCCGCCGGCCCCCAGCAGAGGGCGCTGCCGCTTCACTTGGCCACAAACCCCTCCCCAGCACAGAGCCACAGAACCCAGGAGTCCTGGCTCACAGCCTCCCCCCCCCCCCCCTCTACCCCGTAGCCCATGCTACCCCCCCCCCACCCCTCCTGCAGGGACTGCTCTGAGAGCTGCTGTTAGGAAGGGCTACCCGGGACTGGGCCACCCCCTGTGCTGGTCCAGGCACCTGGGAATCTCCCAGCCCCTGCCCATTACAGCCCTCGCAGTGCCAGGGGCCACAGCTGTGCTCTGCGGGGCTGGCAGGACCAGGCAGGCCCTGGGTCCGGGCCTGCGGAGATCTGCAAGAAGCTGCCCCCTCTCTCAGCGCAGCCAGTGCGAAGGCCCCAGAGACCCCACCTCCCGACATCTCAGCTCAGCCCACACCCCAGCCACTCCGGGGGGCAGTGATGGCAGGTGCCCACCACTGCACCTTCAGGGACTCCACGAGAGGCCCCCCCCCCCAGTCCGGGGCAATCCAACAGCACCACCCAGGTGCCACCCACAGCCGAAAGGTACCAGCCGAGCTCCCGCAGGACATGCTGGGGCTCGGTGCCCTGCGGTGCCAGCACAGGGATCCCCCCTGTGGGCAGCACGGACCCTTCTGAGGACCCTTCCCCTCACTGCCCCAGGCTGGCGGGAGCCTGCCCTGCTCCAGGAGGTGCTGGGAGCTGGACCCACCCGCCCTGCCCGCTGCCCTGGAGCGTCTCTCCAGCTCCCACCTGCAGCCAGGAGGGGATGGGAGCTGGTCAAGGCCTGGGACCGGCCCTCAGCCAGGCTGGGAGGAATCACCGACCCACAGCAGCACCCTCCAGCTTTTGGGAGCAGTGCCTGCGGGCAGCCGGGCCCCTCGGGGCCTCTCGCCCGGCCCGGCCGCATCAGTAGCTGTGTGCACAGGACCCTCCAAGAGCAACGGGCCGTGGTGAGTGACCCACGCTCCCTGCCCAGTGCCCATGGGAGAAGCGTGGCACACCCAGGAAGGGCTGTGAGCCAGGGCCTGCCCAAGGCAGCCTTGGCACGGGCAGATGGAGAGGCCTGGAAAGGCCACGATCTCCTGGCTCCTGCCAGGGGGCCCCTTGTTCTAACAGAGGAAACCTGCGGGACCTCACAGCCAGCGCCCCACAGAGGAGAGGAGAGGAGCTGCCAAGGGCAGGGCTGAGGCGTCTGGGCTGAGGGCCCGGCCCGGGGCCTGGCTCCTGACCCTTAGAATGGGGCCACTCCCCCTTCCCCCACAGGGCTCCCTTGGACCCTGATCTCACAGCTCAGTGCCAGGCACGGCGCCTGCCAGCAGCCCTCCCCCTGCACACACCAGCCCTGGGGGCAGGGCAAGTCCATCCCTGCAGTGCCCAACAGGCTGCCCCGGTGGGGGCCCCGGCCTGGTGAGGTGCGCAGGGTGGCTCGGGGCGGGGCGACTCTCTGCTCCTAGAAGAACAACAAGGAGTCTGGTGGCACCTTAAAAACTAACAGATTTATTTGGGCATAAACTTTTGTGAGTAAAAACCTCACTTCTTCAGATGCAGTTTGGATTTTACCCACGAAAGCTTATGCCCAAATAAATCTGTTAGTCTTTAAGGTGCCACCAGACTCCTTGTTGTTTTTGTAGATACAGACTAACATGGCTACCCCCTGATACTCTCTGCTCCTAGGCAGCCCGGGCCGGGGCCGGTGCCCTGTGCCCCCTGCTGATCCCGCCATCCCAGGGGTCCTACCTGGAGGTGGTAGATGTGTCTCTCTAGGGCCCGGCACTCCTCCTCCAGCAGGGCCCTGCAGAAGAGACAGGTGGGTTAGGTGGGTGTGATGACAGAGAAGGGACTGGGGAGTGTTAATCTGGGAATGGGGCCTGGGAGTTTTACTAGTTTACTCTCTTCTGCTAACACAGGGCGTGCCTCAGTTTCCCTGGGGTGCTGCACCAGTACGAGATAGGGATGGGAAATAAGGGGGTGACGTCACTGAGGGATGATACCTGAGCACGTAATGATGGCGGCTGCCCTGCGTAACCTGAGCTCAGGTGGGGGTTGGGGCCGGGGCCAGGTGACATCTTCTGCCCAGGAAACTGGACAAAGGCTGGGGGTGTGGCTGGGGGAGGGAGCAGGAAGGGGTTTCAGTTTGAGCTGGCTAGGGAGATGGGGGGGGGGGCAGAACCTGGGTCTGGGCTCCTCACCCCCCAAGATGGACCTGACTGAGGGGTCCTGTTTTCTGTACCTACAAGCCCTGCTTTGACTGTGTTCCGTTGTGTTACTGGCTGGCTGAGAGTCCCGGGGAAGCGCAGGAAGTGGGGGGTGCAGGGCCCTGACACCCCCTCACTCCATGACACCGGGAATGAGGAGGGCCGGGACAAGGGTCAACGGCTGCTCTAAGCAGCTCCCTGCTGCGTCCGGGGGTCCCCTGGGCACAACCCCGGCATTCGGTCGGGCACGTGCCCCCTGGCAGTGGGACCTTGTCTCACCAGATGCCAGAGTTAACCCGCCTCCCAGAGACCCCCAGCCCTGGAGCTGTGGGGGGCACCGAGGCAGGCCCTGCCCCTAAGCGCTGGCTGCCCAAGAGCTGGGTGGGGCGGGGCAGGGCGGTCAGGAAGGGTCAGGAGAGCGGACAGAGGACCAACCTGCCAGGGTGGGAGCCCATGTCTGGAGGAGGGGCTGGGCACTAGGGGGGCGCCTGGAGGCTGGGTACAGGTAACCCCCAGTGCCCACAGCCTCCCTGACCCGGACGCTGGGGACAGGCACAGAGCAGGGAAGGAATGCACCCCAAAGGGCTAGCGGCAGAGCCAGGGACGGAGCCCGGCACCCCAGCCCTGGGCCGGGCCAGGAGCAGCGCAGTGGGGTGGGGAGGCACCCCTGGGATGGCAGGATCAGCAGGGGGCATCGGCCCCGCCCCAGGCTGCCTGGGAGCAGGAAAACTCCCCCTGCGCATGTCCCCTGGTCGCGCCAGGCCGCGGCCCCCACCCAGGCAGCCTGCTGGGCCCTGCAGGGGTGGAATGGCCACTGCCCCCAAGTGCCCCTCCCCTCCAGGAGGCCTGGCTGCCCCCCAGCTGGCAGCACACAGGGGCCAGGCAGCGAGGGGGCAGGGCAGCCCCGACAGACCACAGGACCACCTGCTTCCCCTCTGGCCCTTATTCCCCACAATCCGCCCTTTGTTCTCCCCAGGCCGTGGGCCCCAGGCCCGGCCGCCAGGCTCTGCCACGGGACGCAGCACCAGCCCCGCCAGGGAAGGAGGCAGGGGGGTGCTGGGGCATACCCCCCCCCACCCAGGCACTGATATTCCCCTGCCAAGGTCCCACCTCCAGCACCTCCCCAACAAGGGGCTGCTCCCCGGGGAGGGTCGAGCTATCGACATGCCAACGCCGGGGAAACAACCCGTTACCCAGTGGGGAGCCAGACTCACCCCCAGCTCTGCCGGTGCCCCTCACTCCCGACCCGCTGTCCCTGCTAGCCCAGCCCTGGGCACCCTCCCCAGCTCTGCCGGTGCCCCTCACTCCCGACCCGCAGC
>NC_048305.1:107155682-107166556 GCF_013100865.1 Trachemys scripta elegans | reverse complement strand
CCAACTCTGCTGGTGCCCCTCACTCCCGACCCGCAGCCCCTGCTAGCCAAGCCCCGGGCTCCCCCAGCTCTGCCGGTGCCCCTCTCTCCCGACCCGCAGCCCCCGTTATCCCAGCCCTGGGCTCCCCCACCCACAGCTCTGCCAGTGCCCCTCACTCCCGACCCGCAGCCCCCGTTATCCCAGCCCTGGGTTCCCCCACAGCTCTGCCGGTGCCCCTCACTCTCGACCCGCAGCCCCCGTTATCCCAGCCCTGGGCACCCCCAGCTCTGCCGGTGCCCCGCACTCCCGACCCGCAGCCCCCGTTATCCCAGCCCTGGGCACCCCCAGCTCTGCCGGTGCCCCTCACTCCCGACGTGCAGCCCCTGCTAGCCAAGCCCCGGGCTCCCCCACCCCCAGCTCTGCCGGTGCCCCTCACTCCGACCCTCAGCCAGGGCATCAGCGCTTGGCTCTTGGCAGGAGCCTGCTGCGGGGCAGGGCGCAGCCATGGGGGCGAGGCTGGGATGTTTCCTGGTGCAGAGCCCAGAGTGAGCCCACAGCAGCGCTGGGCTGGAAGGGCACAGCTGAGGCACCGGGGGCATCGCTCTGAGCCCTGGCACGGCCCCCTGCTCCAGCCCACCTCTCCCCGGGCCCCACTCAGGCGTTCACTCCAGTCCCCCTCTGCTCCCAGGCGCAGCCGCTGGGCCTCTCCCTGGTTCCCCGCAGGCAGCTCTGGGCAGTGGTGGGGCGGACAGTCTCTGCCAGCTCCTGGCTCACCTACCGGAGATGGGCCTGTGCCTGGTGGATGCGGGAGATGCTCAGCTTGTCCTTGAGGGGCTCCAGGCGGTGGACGAGGCCGGGGCCTGGGCTGGGGCAGAGCACAGACAGAGTTTGCCAGGGAACCATGTCGGGGGGGGCCTTTTCCCAGAACTGTTAGGGGGGTAGGGAGCAGCACCTCTCGTGGGGGCAGGGCTGGCAGCTCTGGCTCGTCCCCCCCAACTGGGGCAGGGGCATTCCACGCGCTCACAGACCCAGGCCCTGGGCTGGCCCCACAGCCAGCCCCTAGGAACCCCGCAGAGAGAGGCTCAGCCCTGGTGCAGGGCTGGGGGGCAGAGTCGCTGGCAGAGAGGGGTGGGAGGACGGGAAGGGGACAGCAGGACTTAGAGTCCCTGGGGAGGTGTCAGGGGCAGTTTGGGGCGGGAGATGTGCACATGTTCCCACTGTAACCAGAGCAGCAGGAGCTGGGGGTTCGGAAGGAACCAGTTTGCAGCGGCCTGTCATCATTAGGTTCCAGAGTTACCAGACAGTGGAGACGACTGGGGCGGAGCACTTGGGCGGGTGGCATCGTTGTGGTGCCCAGCTCCAGGAGAGCTCCAATGCAGGAGCCAGGGTCTGGCCTACACAGTGCTGGCCCCACACTGCCTGCACCACCCATCCTCCGGCCACTCCCCCATGCTCCCGGAGCGCCCTGCTGCTGACCCACAGGAGGGAGGGCTTCCCGGGGGGCGTCAGTTCGTGGGTGGCCCAGTTCCCATCTGTCCAGTGGAGACGAGCCCAGCCCTGCTCC
The DNA here is from genome assembly GCF_013100865.1 of Trachemys scripta elegans. Classification (NCBI taxonomy): domain Eukaryota; kingdom Metazoa; phylum Chordata; order Testudines; family Emydidae; genus Trachemys; species Trachemys scripta. The sequence goes on along the minus strand of NC_048305.1, from coordinate 107,165,013 downwards.
CAGGGCGGAGGGTGACTGAGGGGCCCAGACACCACGGGATGGGGGCCAGCTAGGTAGACCATCTGTCCAGCTGAGGGGCAGACGCAGCGCTCGCTGTGCCCCGGCACAGACCCACCTGGTGCTGGTGCTCCCAGACAGGGACCCGTCCTCTCCTGCCTGCTCCCCTCCAGCGTGCGGCCCCAGGGCAAAGCTGACCACGTGAGGGCTGTACTTAGCGATGGCCCCAGCTGTGTCTCTGTGGTGAGGAGGAGACGTGGCGTGAGCCCCCTGCCCTGGGTTGGGCCCTGGGGGGCTGGGCTGGGGAGCCTGGACCAGCCAGGAGCCATGGCTGGGCAGCCCATGGGGGGGGGCAGGTGGGCAGGAAGGGCTGGCATTAGGGTTGCCCCCGAGCAGGGAGCCCAGGCTCCGGCCAGACATCGCCCGGGGCAGAGCGCCCAGCACTACTCATGCTGGGCACCGTCCCAGCCTGGGGCTGTCGGGATCCAGGGGCACTGGCAGAGCCGGGGGAGGACAAAGCGCGCCCCGGCACAGGGAGCCAGCGGCAACGGAAAGGACCTGGCGCCCTGCTGCCTGGTGGGATCTTCAGTGCCCAGCCCGTCCCAGGGCAGCTCCCCACTCTGCCCCGGCCCCCTCTAGCTGTGGGTGCCCCGCACGGGACCCCTCACGCCTGGCCCAAGCAGAGTCTCCGGCGCTGCCGGGGGACTGGGCCACCCCTGGTGCTGCACCTGGCTAATGTCCGGCTCCCAGAGCCTTGTGAAGTGCTGCCCACAGCACAGCTGGCCCAGAGAGCGGCTCCGCCGGGCAGCTGCTGCGTCAGCTGTTCTGCAATCCCAGCCCCAGGCAGGGAAAGGGGCTCAGCCAGCCGCGAGCGCAACCATGCAGACAGGCACTGCACCCCCCGGCACTGCCAGGCAGCCAGGAATTCCAGCTGGGGGCAGGGGCCTCGTGCGTGGGTCCTCGGCTCCCCACACCCAGCAGGGCCCTTCCAGCAGCACCAACCCCTACAGCACAGCAGGGGCAGCGCAAGGGTGCCCCCCACATCGACTGGGGCATGCAGGTTGTGACGAACTGGGACTGTTCTTGCTGGGGTGTGGGAATGCTGACAGGGGAGTGTGACTAGGATGGTCTGCATCGGAGGATGGGAGTCGGCCCGAGGGAACATACCTGAGCTTGTAACATGAGAACCCAGGAGGGGGTTGAAGGCCAGGTGACTCCGGGGCCCGGGAAACTGAACAAAGGCTGTGGGAGGGGTCGCTGAAAGCAGAGTGCTGGAAGCAGGCTGGAGAGATGGCTGGGAGGCAGAGATGGCTCTGACCCCCCAAGGGGGGTGGGCTGGCATGCCCTGGGACCCCAAGCTGGACCTAACTGGGGGGGGCCCTGTTGTCTGTGCCTGCAAGACCTGTCTTGGACTGTATTCCTGTCATCCAAATAAACCTTCTGCTTTACTGGCTGGCTGAGAGTCATGGTGAATCGCAGGAAGCCGGGGGTGCAGGGCCCTGAGTCCCCCAATACTCCGTGACAACTGGTGGCAGCGGCGGGATCTACTGCACCCCGTGGACGGCGCTTCCTGCAGTAAGTGACTGGGGAGCAGTAAAACGAAGGGGGATTGACGGGGACCAGGCCTGCTGAAGAGTGGGAGAGAGACGGTTATTACCCCTGTGAGTGTGTGACCAGCGAGAAGGACTTTTGCAGTAACAGGGTCCCCCGGGGGGATCGCAGCGAGTGGTCCCAGGGGCGGAGGAGTCTGCAGCTCGACCCTGGCAGAGAGGCGGTGACCTCGAGAAGGGCTGGCACACTAGGGGTCCCCCTGGGAACTGTGGGGAGCTGTGAGCACACAGGCCGGTGAGTGGCCAGCAGGAAGATGTATGCCAAGCGGCTTAAGAGCGACCTGGTGGAGCTGTGCAAGCAGAGGGGGCTGCGCATTGGGAGGTTCACCAAAGAACAGCTCATTGCCCAGCTAGAGGCGGAAGATCGCGCGAATGAACTGATCCCTGTGTCTCAGGGAAGCAGCCTGGCAAATGCAGCGCAGGCACCAGTGTCTGTCCCAGCTGGGAGTGGTCAGCCGGCTGCTGAGGGCTTCCCGAGACCCCTCCTTCCTATGCCTAGGGGAAGGGTGGGGAGGAGCCCAGCAAATACCGAAGGTGCCGTGGCCCCCCCGGCCAGCAGGGGACCCTCCCGGCGAAGCTCGCCGGCCAGCAGAGGATCCTCCCGGCGACGTTCGGCATCCGTGGAGCGGAATTGGCTGGAATGGGAGAAAGAGCTAAAACTGAGAGAGCTGGAGGACCGTGAACAACAGAGACAGCATGAACGGGAGGAGAAAGAGAGACAGCGTCAGCGTGAACGGGAGGAGAAAGAGAGACAGAGACAGGAGAATGAGAGACAGCGTCAGCATGACCTGGAACTGGCGAGATTGAAGGGTAGCGAACCCCCGGCTGCGGTGAGTGAGGGGGGACCCAGGACTGCACGGAGCTTTGATAAGTGCATCATGGCCCCTTACAAGGAGGGGGAGGACATGGATGACTTCCTGGAGGCCTTTGAGACGGCCTGCGAGCTGCACCGGGTTGATCCCGCGGACAGACTCCGGGTCCTTACCCCCTTACTGGACCCCAAAGCCGTGGCATTGTACCGCCAACTGGGAGAGGCAGAGAAAGGGAACTACGAACTATTCAAAAAGGCCCTGCTACGAGAGTTTGGGCTGACTCCTGAGATGTACCGGGAAAGGTTCCGGAGTCAAGATAAAACCCCTGAGATCTCATATCTGCAACTAGCCGTCCGCATGGAAAGATACGCCAGCAAGTGGGCTGGTGGGGCCCAGACGAAGGAGGACCTGATTAAACTGCTGGTACTGGAGCAACTGTATGAGCAGTGCCCATCCGACCTGAGGCTGTGGTTGGTGGACAGAAAGCCAGAGAACCCGCGACACGCCGGGCAGCTGGCTGATGAGTTTGTAAAGAGCCGGTCAGGGGGTGGCAGGGAGGAGCCCCAAAGGAACAGGCCCGCCGCGATGCAGAGAGAGAGTCACCCTGGGACCTCCCAAAGGGGGAATATGGGGAATCCCCTCCCACGGGGAATGCCCAGCGTCAGGGACAACCGACCGGCTCGAGGGGACCCACGGGACCTGAGCTGCTATTACTGCGGCCGAAGAGGCCACGTTCGGGCCCAGTGCCCCAAGCTCAAGGACAGACTGAGCAGACCGAACCCGCACCGGGTTAACTTGGTAGAGGCCCAGACGGACGAGGGGCAGGCTTCCCACGCAAGAGGGGCTGGCAGCTTATCAACTGCTCAAGAAAGAGAAGGGCCCCAGGCCAGCTTCTCTGGGGGGCCAGATGCTCCGGATTCAAAGTTCTCCGTTTACAGGGTTGGCGCGGGGCTGTCCCTGCGGAGCGAGTGCCTTGTTCCCCTGGAGGTGGATGGGAAGAAAGTTTATGGATACTGGGACACGGGCGCAGAGGTGACACTGGCCCGGCCCGAGGTGGTGGCCCCAGATCGGGTGGTGCCCAACACCTTCCTGACCCTGACCGGGGTGGGCGGGACCCCATTCAAGGTTCCCGTAGCGAGGGTACACCTGAAATGGGGGGCCAAGGAGGGCCCCAAGGACGTGGGAGTGCACCACCATTTGCCCACTGAGGTGTTGATGGGGGGGGACCTAGAGGACTGGCCAAGCAGCCCCCAGACCGCCTTAGTCGTGACCCGTAGCCAGAGCCGGCGAGGGGCACTACGCCCTGACCTTGGGAAGGATGTCCCACCGGAGGCACCGAACCCTTCCCGGGTGGGGAGGGAACACCCAAGGACAGGCCGCGGGGTGGCTGGGGCCTCCGACCCAGCCGACAAGAGGGAGCAGGTCCCCATCCCTTCCCCAGCCGCCGAGTTCCAGGCCGAGTTGCAGAAGGACCCCTCCCTGCGGAAGCTAAGGGGCCTGGCTGACCTCAGTGTGGTACAGACCATGAGGAGAGGATGCAAGGAGAGGTTCCTGTGGGAGAAGGGGTTCCTGTACCGAGAGTGGGCTCCCCCGGGGGAAGTGGAGTCGTGGGGGATCAGGAGGCAGCTGGTGGTTCCCCAGAAGTTTCGCCACAAGCTACTGTACCTGGCCCATGACATCCCTCTCGCAGGGCACCAGGGGATCCGGCGCACCAGGCAGAGGCTGCTACAGAACTTTTACTGGCCCGGGGTCTTCACCAACGTCCGGCAGTACTGCCGATCCTGTGACCCCTGCCAGAGGGTGGGGAAGGCCCAGGACAAGGGGAAAGCAGCATTGAGACCTTTGCCCATCATAGAGGAGCCTTTCCAGAAGGTGGCCATGGACATAGTGGGACCTCTCAGCAAGACGACCCGGTCTGGGAAGAAATACATCCTGGTGGTGGTAGATTTCGCCACCCGCTACCCCGAGGCAGTGCCCTTATCGTCCATCGAAGCAGACACTGTGGCGGATGCGCTGCTGACCATTTTCAGCCGAGTGGGGTTCCCCAAGGAAGTCTTGACGGACCAAGGGCCCAACTTCATGTCGGCCCTACTCCGGTGCTTGTGGGAGAGATGTGGGGTCCGGCACAACTGGGCCTCAGCATATCACCCCCAATCCAACGGGCTGGTGGAGAGGTTCAATGGGACGCTAAAAATGATGCTGAAAACATTTATGAATCAGCACCCGCAGGACTGGGACAAGTACTTACCTCACCTGCTGTTTGCGTACAGGGAGGTACCCCAGGAGTCTACCGGGTTTTCGCCTTTCGAACTGCTATATGGAAGGCGGGTAAGGGGGCCCCTGGACCTGATGAGAGACGAATGGGAGGGGAAGGCCACTCCCGAGGGAGAGTCGGTGGTGGAGTATGTCCTGACCTTCCGGGAACGACTTGCCGAGCTCATGGGCCTGGCCAGGGAGAATCTGGCCAGAGCCCAGAGGAAGCAGAAGGTCTGGTATGACCGCACAGCACGGGCCCGCGCCTTCGCCACTGGGGATCAGGTGATGGTCCTCATCCCCGTGAGGAAAAACAAACTCCAGGCCTCCTGGGAAGGGCCCTTCAAGGTTGTCAAGCAACTAAACGAGGTAAACTATGTGGTGGAGCTGTCGAACCGGGCACACCACCACTGGGTGTACCATGTGAATATGATGAAGCCATATTATGACAGGGGGAATATGGTGTTGGCCGTGTGCGGACATTGGGAGGGGCAGGGAGATGACCCTTTAGTAGATCTATTCCCTGGGACAAAAGTTGGCTTTCCCCTGGAAGCAATTCCCCTCTCTGATCGGCTAACCCCTGCCCAGCGAGCTGAGATCGGAGGGGTGCTGCATCTGTACCAACAGCTGTTTTCCAACCAGCCTGGACGCACTAATCTGACTGTCCACCGGGTGCAGACAGGATCGCACCCGCCTATAAAATGCTCCCCCTTCCGAGCCACAGGGAAAACTGCTCAGGACCTGGAAAGAGAGGTCAATGACATGCTGGCTTTGGGGGTGATCCAGCCGTCTTCCAGCCCTTGGGCCTCGCCGGTGGTGCTGGTCCCCAAAAAGGACGGGTCGATCCGGTTCTGTGTGGACTATCGGAAGCTCAATGCCATCACTGTAGCTGATGCCTACCCCATGCCCAGGCCGGACGAGCTCCTAGACAAGCTGGGAGGTGCTCGGTACCTTACCACCATGGATCTTACAAAGGGCTATTGGCAAGTGCCGCTGGATGCAGATGCCAGGCTGAAATCGGCCTTTGTCACCCCTCTGGGGCTCTATGAGTTCCTGACCCTGCCCTTCGGCCTCAAGGGAGCGCCGGCCACCTTCCAGCGCCTGGTGGATCAGCTACTGAGGGGGATGGAGAGTTTTGCCGTGGCGTATATCGATGACATCTGTGTCTTTAGCCAGACCTGGGAGGACCACATATCCCAGGTTAGACAAGTGCTGGACCGACTCCAGAAGGCTGGGCTGACCGTAAAACCGGAGAAGTGCAAGGTGGGGATGGCTGAGGTATCCTACCTAGGCCACTGGGTGGAAAGCGGCTGCCTTAAGCCGGAACCAGCCAAAGTGGAGGTGATCAGAGACTGGCCCGCTCCTCAAACCAAAAAGCAGGTCCAAGCCTTTATTGGGATGGCAGGGTACTATCGGAGGTTCGTGCCCCACTTTAGCGCCATAGCCGCCCCCATCACTGAGCTGTGCAAGAAGGGGAAGCCAGACAAAGTGGTCTGGACCGAGGAGTGCCAGGAGGCTCTCCGGGCGCTGAAGGAGGCTCTGGTCAGTGGCCCAGTTCTGGCAAACCCAGACTTTGACAAGCCCTTTATGGTGTTCACCGACGCCTCAGACACAGGACTGGGGGCGGTGTTAATGCAGGAGGATGAAAAGGGGGAGAGACACCCCATCGTGTACCTGAGCAAGAAGTTGCTACCCCGGGAGCAGAACTACGCGGCCATCGAGAAGGAATGCCTGGCCATGGTGTGGGCCCTCAAGAAACTAGAGCCATATCTCTTTGGGCGTCACTTCACCGTGCACACCGACCACTCTCCCCTGACCTGGCTGCACCAGATGAAAGGAGCCAACGCCAAGCTCCTGAGATGGAGCCTGCTCCTGCAGGATTATGACATGGACGTGGTCCATGTGAAGGGACGTGACAACCTGATAGCGGACGCATTGTCCCGGAGAGGGAGCCCTGAACTTCCCCAGGTCACTGGTCAGAGTGACCCCGCTCAGTTCAGTCTTGAAGGGGGGAGAGATGTGATGGAGCAGGGAGCAGGGCAGATTTGACCTGGGAATGTTGCAGGGGGATTGCAGTGAGGAGGGGGGACTTCCCTTGAAGGAAGCTACCTGAGCTGTAACCTGAGCCAGGAACGGGGGTAGGGAGAATTAACACCTTCTGCCCGGGAGACTGAACAAAGGAGAGGAGCAGCGGGAGGAGTTTGGAGTTTAGTTTCGGTTTGGGCTGGGTGGTGCAACACAGGGAACCCCCAAGCTGGGGTCTAAGCTCCCTGAACCTCCCAGAGGGACCTAATTGAGGGGGTCTGGTCGTACCTACACGCTCTGCTTGAGACTGTGTTCCTGTCCTTAAATAAACCTTCTGCTTTACTGGCTGGTTGAGAGTCGCAGTGAATCTCGGGAAGAGGGGTGCAGGGCCCTGACTCCCCCACACTCCGCAACAGGGTGTCTAAGATAAGGTTATGGTTTACTGGTTATGATTATGCTGTCTATATGTGTGTATCAGTTTTGTAGTCGAAGTTATGAATATTGGCTCTATACTGGCTGTATGGCAAACTTATGCTATGCTTCTGGGTGACATCCCAGACAAGCTGAGATTAGCTCTGCCTAGCCTGCTTGATGGCCCATTAAGGACCATCAGCTATACAATGGACCCATTGAGGGAAGGCAGATACGCCTTGTAACTCAGCAAAGTATGCAGGGACTGGCCCATGTGACTCCAGACTCCATTTTGCTGTAATTTTCCACAGTAAGAACAAAGAGGTGTTCTTACACCTGGAAAAGACTATATAAGGCTGATGCCTCATCTCCATCTGGTCTTCAATCCTGCTTCATACCTCTGGAGGAACTTTGCTACAAGCTGAAGCTTTGAACAAAGGACTGAGGACCCTTCCCAGTGGGGGATGTATTCCAGAGACTTGATTTGAACCTGCAGTTTATTCCATCACTGCTGCAAGCCTGAACCAAGAACTTTGCCATTACTGTATGTAATTGATTCCATTTAACCAATTCTACCTCTCATCTCTATCTTTTTCCTTTTATGAATAAACCTTTAGATTTTAGATTCTGAAGGATTGGCAACAGCGTGATTTGTGGGTAAGATCTGATTTGTATATTGACCTGGGTCTGGGGCTTGGTCCTTTGGGATCAGGAGAACCTTTTTCTTTTACTGGGGTATTGGTTTTCATAACCATTTCTCCCCATAACGAGTGGCACTGGTGGGAATACTGGGAAACTGGAGTGTCTAAGGAGATTGCTTGTGAGACTTGCGGTTAGCCAGTGGGGTGAGGCCGAAGTCCTCTTAGTCTGGCTGGTTTGGTTTGCCTTAGAGGTGGAAAAACCCCGGCCTTGGGCCGTAACTGCCCTATTTGAGCAATTTGTCCTGAGTTGGCACTCTCAGTTGGGTTCCGCCAGAACCGCATTGTCACAGGCTGGTTGGTAAATCTAAGTGTTGGAATAACCACCAGCGTTCGGGGTTTCTCTGCCCCGTTTTGTTTGCAGTTCACCCTAATTGAGTGACCTCAGCTGGCTCCCACGGGCAGCACCGTCACAGGGGTCAGAGTGAGACAGTCTGGGGACCGCCATCCCCGCCTGGCACCACCATCCCTGCCTGACACTGCTGCCTGGCACCACTACCCAGCACAGCCTTCCCACCTGGCGTGGGCACTGCCACCTGGCACCACCATCCCCACTCAGCACCACCACTGCCGCCAGGCACCGCTATCATAGCCCAGCACCGCCATCCCCACCGGCAAGGCACCCAGCAGGGGAATCGCCACCCAGCCCAGCATCGCACAGGCATGGCCCTCTGGGAAGGGAGGGGAGGAGATGCAGCGGGCGTACGACGGGGACCAGCCGGTGCCTGCCTGCACACACCGAACCTGGCAGGAGCCGGGCTGGTATCGCCAACACCCGGAGTTCTGCTCGCTGCTTTCCATCAGTCAGGCTCGGCCTGCCCCTGCTTTGGTTCAGGCCTCACGCCAGGCCCATGTCTCCGGCTCCCTCTCTGCTACACTGCCGGGCAGGGTCCGTAACACTCCCACTCTGGGGCCATGGGCGGGGAGCAGACAGACTGAGGGGGCAGGAAGGAAGGGGGCTGGGGGGACAGTGGGGGTGGGTTGAAGGGGGCCCAGCAGGGCGAGGCTTCTTGCTCCCCCCCAGGGCAGCCCCGTGCCCGTACCTGGGTGGCGAGCGGGACGCCCGGCAGGGAGCCCCGTGCCCGTACCTGGGTGGCGAGTGGGACGCCCGGCAGGAAGCCCTGTGCCCGTACCTGGGTGGTGAGTGGGATGCCCAGCAGGAAGCCCACCACGGCCATGCCCAACGTCACAAACATCTTCCTGCGGATGATCCAGTCGTTCCCCACCTCGTCCACAATGGCCGTCACCAGTGTCTCCAGCAGACAGAACTAGGCAGGGAGCCAGGGTCAGCCAGTGCCTGGCCTGGGCATGGTGTCTCCGGCTACTCAGGCTGCCCCCAGCCCCCTTGGCTGCCCCCAACTCCCCCAGATCCTCAGGCTGCCCCCAGCTCCCTTGGCTGCCTCTCCCAGCCCCCGCCCCGACTGCCCTCAACCCCCTCTGCCCTCTCTGTCCCCCTGGGGCCCCTCCCCTCACCCTCTGCCCTCCCCACCCCCTGCACCCCCCACTCTCCCCCTCTGCAATCCCC
>NC_048305.1:107079409-107130823 GCF_013100865.1 Trachemys scripta elegans | reverse complement strand
ATGGGGCGGCGGGAGGAGGCGTGGCGGGAGGAGGCGTGGCAGCAGCATGGGGCGGTGGGAGGAGGCGTGGCGGGAGGCGACGTGGCAGCAGCATGGGGCGGTGGGAGGAGGCGTGGCAGCAGCATGGGGCGGCGGGAGGAGGCGTGGCGGGAGGCGACGTGGCAGCAGCATGGGGCGGCGGGAGGAGGTGTGGCAGCAGCATGGGGCGGCGGGAGGAGGCGTGGCGGGAGGAGGCGTGGCAGCAGCATGGGGCGGTGGGAGGAGGCGTGGCGGGAGGCGACGTGGCAGCAGCATGGGGCGGTGGGAGGAGGCGTGGCAGCAGCATGGGGTGGCGGGAGGAGGCGTGGTGGGAGGCGGCGTGGCACAGCAGGATGCCGGGCCTGGCACTCAGCACAGCCACTTCTGAGCCTCCAGGGGGTGAGCGGCTCCTCACCCCATTAATGAAGACGTGGCTCATTAGCCCAGAAAGCTGGTTCCAAGCCTGCCCCTCTGGGAACCAGCCTCCCTGGTGAGGGAGCAGCTGCCATGTGCCCATCTGCCTGGGCGCTTACATTGGTGTCCACCAGCGCGGGGCTGCAGTGCCCCTTCCCAGGCGCCGGGGAGAGGAGCAGCAGGGGGGACTGGAGGGCAAAGCAGGCTAGAGAGAGACTGGGACAGGGGCAACTTAGCCTCCAGCCCCCTGCAAGAGCGGGCAGCCTGCACCCAGTGCCACACAGGGAGCCAGCGTCTGGGGGGCACAGGGCTGCGGCCTGGCTCAGCCCAGCTCGCTGGTCGTGTTCCTGGGTGGGCGCCAGGGCCGGGGCAGAGACTGGGGGCGTTGTCCCCCCCAAACTGGATACGTCGCAGAGGTGACGCTTGGGGGCACCCAGATTTCTCCCGTCTATTTGGCACGTTCTGGGGGGCGAGTGGCGATGCCAGGCGCTCTCTGGGTCCAGGCCTGGTTCCCCACATGCAGCGCCTGAGCCTCCCAGCAGAGCTCTCACTGGGGCCGTTTCAGTTTTACTATTTGCCCCAGAACCCCGGGGCTGGCCGGGCCCAGTAGCCTTGGGCTGCAGCTGCGTTGGCTGGGAGGGAAGGAGCCAGGCAGGTAACACGGCAGGGGACCGTGCTGAGGCAGATGGTGAGGGTTAGCCCAGGAGCTGGGTTCACACGGTGCTCGGGTCGGGTTGGTTTCTAGGCTAGTGTTGAGCTGTAAGTGGCCACTGCTAAACGTGGCGAACAATTCAGTTAAAACAAAACTGGCGGGTGATTAAATAAGGAAGAACGTGACCTGTACTGGTGATGCCACGTGCCCGGTACCGTATGTGCCACTAACCGTCGGTAAATCAGAGCTAGACCGAGACCTGTTATTAACAGGATTGTGCCAAACTCTGCCCCTGGCCAGGGCGGGGGAGAGCTGAGGAGGGGGTGACTGGGGGCCCGAGGGAGGAGACAAAAGGGGCTGGAGGGGTGCGCTGGGGGTGGGATAAGCAGGTCAGAGAGGGGTGGGGGGCTGCAGGAGGAGCAGCCTGAGGGTCCTGATCCTGGCGCACAGGGCAGCGAGGGGGCTGGCGCTGGGGTGCCCGGTGAGAAAGGAGATCTGGGCAGGCCTGGCCCAGGATGTGCCGGCCACTGGTGCCCAAAGCACCCTGAGGACACACTGGGGTGACCAGCCTAGAGGCCTAGGCACTCGTCCAGCCCTGCCTGGGGCAGTGCAGCCGAGGGGTCCCAGGGCTGGGGGCCAGGGGTGCGCGGCAGGGCCTGGGGGGAACGTGCCCTGTGCCCAGGGCAGACTGCTCCCTCTCCCCCTGGGGGCTCAGCGCGTCTCTCTAGGCCCTTGGCGAGCTGGGGCTGAGGCAGGGGCCACCCCGCACGGTTGGGGGACGGGTTCCCTAGCGAGCTGCAGCCCCCCAGGGGTCTCCGCGTGGAGCAGGAGCCCAGCGCCGGTTGCTCAGTCTCTTCTCCTGACATCATCAGGCGCCACTTGCGACATCACACTTGTCTCCATGGCAACGCCTGGCGAGGTCACTGCCCATCAGCCCGGCCATCTGGCGCTCGGGCGGGCTCCACTCAGCGGTTTGGGGAGCCGGAGCTCCCCTACCTCCCTGGCGCCCTGGGCTCATGCGGGGGGCCGGGGCTGTCTCCCCTCCAGCCCTTCACCCAGCTCCTCCCTGTCACCAGTCGCCCCCTCCGCGGTGCGGTTCTGCCAGCGCCCTGGCATGGTCCAGCCCAGCCCAGCCCAGCCTGCCCACGCGGGGGGCTGCCTGCCCACCCAGTGCTTGCCCAGTGGCGGGGTCACGCCTGGGTCCCTCTCTTCCCCTGCCCCGGCCCCCCAGCGTGCTAGCGCCGATATGCTCCCCCGCTTAGCTCAGAGCACCCCAGCTGTTCCCGGGCAGGCGGGAGCCAGCCAAGCTCCCTTTCGGGAGAATGCGTCCAAGGTGCCCAGCGAGGCGTGAATGACAGACCGGGGAGGGGGGCTGGGCTTTCTGGAGACCATCTGGGGTCCGGGGAGTGGGCGGAGGGGGCCACACGATCACACGTCAGCAGCACACATGTATGGGCACGGGCCAGCTCTGGGCTGTCACTCGCAGGGACACGTGGGTGCCAGCTCGCCAGGCAGCATGGGCCTCCGGGTCGGCCCTGGCCCACCCCCCCCACTCACCAGCTTTGGCAAAGTCAGGGAGAAGCCAGCAGCATGGGCTGGGGAGCGAGGAAATGGCCAGGGGACGGGGAGGCGGGTGACCCGAAATGCTAATTGTAAAACTGTCCCGTGCGGGCCATCACCACCTGTATTCGAGCCACGGCGCTGGCACGGGGCACCCCTCTGAAACGCCCACACCCGGTGCTCGCGCCCTCCCGTGCTCCCATCAGACGCCCCGAGGAAACACGTCAACAGCCATGGCGCAGCAAACCGTGCTCAGCCCGGGCCCATCCCCTCTTGCCCCCGCGCTGGGTGTGGCTGGGTCACACAGCGCCGGTGGTTGTCCTGGCCCCAAACCACAGACCAGGGGGGACTGACAGGCCCCGTTACCCAGACCCTAGAAATCAGTGGGGCGGCCTCAGCTGGACGCCACCTGCAGCACCGGCCACCCCACCCCATCAGGAACTAGAGCAGCAGAGACGAACGACGGGGACAAGCAGGGGCCTGGAACGCGACTGGGACGGCGCCCTCAGAGAGAAGACGGCATCAAAGTCTGTAAAATACCGACGGGGCCAGAGACAGGGACTGGACCCAGCTGTTCCCCCGTCTCCCAGCTACGGCCCCTCCTTTCCAGGGGGCACTGATTGTCACCCGCAGTTTGGACCCCTCCAGCCCAGGAAGGTGCGATCCTGGTCACATAATCCAGGCTGTGTTGTTAACGCGGAACCTATCCACGTGTAAAGGCCAGGCTGTTTCAGCGTAAGGCAATGGAGTGGAAGACACACGTGTGTGTGAGTGTGCACTGGGAGCATAGTGCACTGGGAAATACACCACAGCCTTCACCTGCTTTGGCTTTCAGTACTCTTATGTTCCCATTCGTTGCTTTTTTCTGCCTCCCATCCCCTAATATGGATGCTGATATTTACCCACAAACCTAAAGAGTTACTTTTTTGTGCTGATTTTCACCCAGTTTTTATCCTGATCCATCCCCAGGAAGTTTTAAACAAAACACAAATGGAAAACGAAAGGCTTCGCTCCCAGCACGAGACCCAGAGGCCGTTTAATTCAATGGAATGGGGGGGAACTCAGAGGCAATCACAATCAGCCGGTGGAACTCACTGCCACAGGAAGTCGAGGCCAAGACCTTTAGTGAGGTTCCAAGAGCGACTGGATGTTTGCGCGGGTAACAAGACTCTCCGGAGACATTGATAAAGCTGCCGGCGGGGAAAGTGAAAACACTGTCAGAGATCAGAACGAGACCTCCCCTGGGACGGGGTCAGCCCCCTCTGCTCCGGCACGAAACTCTGCAGCAGCTGGGCGGGCGGAGGGGGCTGAGCGCGCCTGGTGATTGCTGTGCTCGTGGGCCAAGGCTGGGGCCACATGCACAGACTGGCCAGGCCCTCCCTGCCGCTCGCCTGCCCCGACCGCGGGCGCCTCCCCCCGAAGGGCCACCCCAGGGTGCACCGGTGAGCCCCGAGGGTGGTGCAGAGTGGGGGCCTGGGGAGGGCACTGGTGCTGGTGCAGAGGCGGCACCGCTGGGCTGTGAGCCCTGGTGCCAGGCACAGCCAGCCCTGAGCCAACTTTTCCAGTCAACTGGCGCGGACTCTATTTTCCCGGGGCACTCAGGCAGAAAATCCCCCGGTGCCACACCCCCTCCCATGCAGCCCCTTGTTATTCTGGGCAGCACGCTCCGGCCAAGTGTGGTTTGCGCGGCGCCGCAGCCGGGCGGGGGGTGGGATGTTTGGGATGTGCCCCCCACCCCGTCCTTAACTCCCCCCGGGCTTTGCCAGGGGCGCCCGCACCCAGGTGGCACCAGCGCCCGAGCCAGGACTCAGAGTCGGATGCAGCACAAAAGCCTCCTCCTGCTCCGTCCAGCCAGCGACCCCCCCTTCCCCTGCCTCCCCCTTCCCGGCAGCTGCCCAGGAGTCCGGCGCCGCTGGCAGGGCCGGACAACAAAGAAAGCCCACGGCTACAAGGACAAAACAGAACGTCCTTACCCATCAGCCCCCTGCCCTGGCCCCATTGGCTGGGGCGACCCCCCAGCGCAGGTCGGGGGCTGCTCCCTGGGACAGGAGCTGTGCCAATGCCTTCCCTGGAGACCCCTTAGTGCCCCTCAGCGCCCCCAGGCCAGAGCTCCCCGCAGCACTGGGGTGGGTGCTGCCTGATGAGACAGCAGCCCTCTCCCCCGCCCCATCAGCCCAGGAGCTCCCTCCCACAGTGGGGTACCAGCCCCGGGGCCTGCGCAGCCCGGCCTCTCGCTGGGCACAGGGGCAGCGGGCTGCCATCCTCAGGCCCCTCTATGGCCCCGGAGAGCCAACGGGATTCAAGTAGAGCCCACCAGGCTGGGCATGGGGCATGCGCAGGGCACTCCCTGGCTCTCGGGCCCTGCCTCCTCCCGCCCTGGCATCGGCACAGACACCCTGGGGCGCGGCTCCCTGGCCCCACCCTCCAGTGCCGCAGGGGGCAGAGGATCGGTCCCAGCGGGCTGGGGGTGAGCTTGCCCCCAGAGCGCTGAACACCCCCCCCACACAAAGGGCTGGGGGGAGAAGTTTGGCTACATCAGCTCCAGGGGCTGGACCGGGATTTGCACACTTCACCCCTGCTCTGCCAGAGCCCCTCAACCCCAACCCACAGCCCCTGGCTCTCCTTGGCGCCATGTGGGGCAGAGACACGGCCCTGGGGGAGCTGGGTGCCAGCAGGGCAGAGACACGGCCCTGAGGGAGCTGGGTGCCAGCAGGGCAGAGACACGGCCCTGGGGGAGCTGGGTGCCAGCAGGGCAGAGATGCGGCTCTGGGGGGCGCAGGCATCACGTGGGGCAGAGATGCGGTGCTGGGGGAGCCAGGGTCAGTGCAGCACTGGGTGGGGGGGCAGGCACCACGTGGGGCAGGGACACGGCCCTAGGGCAGCCAGTGCAATGGGGTGCGCAGTTAATGCCCCACGGAGGTATGGGGCACCCCCCCACTCCCCCCCCGGGCTCTGGGCAGCACAGACTTGGAGTCCACGAGCCGGGGCCCCAGGTACAGCCCTCGAGCTGGGACCCGTGTGTGACGAACTGGGACTGTTCTGACTGTGGTCTGTGAATGCTGACAGGGGAGTGTGGCTGGAATAGTCTGCATTGGGGATGGGAGACTGGCCGACGGAGAATACCTGAGCGTGTAACGTGAGAACCCAGGAAGGGGTTAGAGGCCAGGTGACACCTTGGCCCGGGAAACTGAACAAAGGCTGCGGAAGGGGTCGCTGAAGGGAGAGTTTCAGGAGCTGCCTGGTGAGATGGCTGGAAGGCAGAGATGGCTCTGATCTCCCAAAGGACTGGGGTGGCCTGAGACCCCAAGATGGACCCAACTGGGGGGATCCTGTTGTCTGTGCCTGCAAGACCTGTCTTGGACTGTGTTCCTGTCATCTAAATAAACCTTCTGCTTTACTGGCTGGCTGAGAGTCATGGTGAATCGCAGGAAGTCGGGGGTGCAGGACCCTGAGTCCCCCCATACTCCGTGACACCGTGTGACTGGCCCCGGGCAGGCAGCTCCCCACACCACAGCAGCTCCCGGAAACGCCTGGGGGAGGTGCCAGCAGGGCCCCCCGCCCCCAGAGCTGCAGCCCAGCATGGCCACACACCTGGCACCAGGCCCCCGCCAGGGTCAGAGGCTGCCATGGTGAGCGGCGGGGGGTGGGGTGGGGATGCACCTGCTGGCAGGATTAGGGGGCAGGGCCGGGGCACGGCTGCAGCCGGGTTTACGATGCTATTTCTATGGTGTTGGAGGCTGTCCAAGGGGATTAGCTCCCTTCCTTATGGCCCCGAGAGCTCAGCAGCCACCGCCTCTGGCCCAGGGCAGGGCACCACAGGGAGCCCCCACTCCCCGGGCACTGCTGGGAGCTGAGCTGGCCCTAACCGACCCCATCCCAAACTGGGGTGTGGGCTGCCACCCCTCAGCCCTGCCCCACCCCCAGGGGTCCGCTCTACCTCAGCCCTACTTGGGGGCTGGGGCTCCAGGCCACAAGCCCAGTACAGAGAAGGAAGGGGGCTGGGTGGAGAGCCCAGGGCTGGGATAGCGGGGGCAGCGGGGCAGGACTGAGGGGCATCAGCAGAGCTGGGGGGAGCCAGCCAGGTGACTTCCATCCCCCCCCCCATGCTGCCTTCCCGAACTGAGCTGGGACTGGGCATTTTCCAGGATGCTGTTAAAGATTCACCCAGAGCGGATCTGGGACCTCACGCCTGCTTGGCTCCCTGCCGCGGCACAGGTGTTTGTGCCAGCTCCCCCCACGCACACTCAGGTGTCCGTGCTGGGCTCCCCCCAGCTCAGGGAAGTGCAAAGCAGTGGCTGGGGTGCTGGGAGGGAGCCGTGCCAGGGCAAAAGGGAGCAGGGAAGCGTGTGAGCACACAGGGGGCTGCATGTGAACGCACAGGGGGCTGCATGTGAACGCACAGGGGGCAGCGCAGGGCAGCACGTGAGCGCACAGGGGGCAGCGCGTGAGCGCACAGGCACATGAGCGTGACCAGCTGTGAGCACGAGGGTAGCCTGTGCCCCACTGCACGGGGTCCCTGTGCTGGGGGGGGGGGTGGGGGTGGCTGAAGAGGCCAGCAAGCCTCAGAGCTTGGTGACCTGTGGGGCGGTCAATGCCAGCAAACCAGCCTCCCCCTGGTGCCCTGCAGAGCAAGGGCCTGGGGGTGGGCACAGGCAGGCACGGCGTGTGCGTCGGGAGCGCCTATACTGCACTAAAGGCCCTGCCCACTTGAGGCCGAGTGCCCGTTGACAGGGGCTCAGCACATCCCGCACCCCAAACTCGGGGCCCCCAGCGAGCCAGGAGCTGAGCCCAGGCCCACGGCAGCTGCCCCCGCCAAACGAGCGACCGGCGTGCGTGCGAGAGTGGGTGTGCGTGCCCAGAGCCGAGCGGTGGCAACGGGGGGTGCCTGCCTGTGCAGCGCAGCCCCCCGCCCCGCCCCGGGGCAGAGGCCTCCCATTGCAGCAGGCGCAGGGCGAGATTCCTGCACGCTCTGGGCAGGGAGCACGAGGGAGCGAGCTGGCTAATATCAGGGGGTTTATACCACTGCCCATCACCGCCGCCTCTGGGCCCCTCCACCTCAAACCAACAGCAATGGCCATGGGGTCGCTGGCTCCTCTGCCCGCCCAGGGGGAGATCTCGGCTTGAGGGTGGGGTGTTCAGCAGGGGTTGGCTGCTACAAGTGGCAGGGGTCTGGGGCCCTGCTCCCCGGCCGGATCTGCTCCTCCCAAAGCCACCGGGGAAACAGCCTGGCCCCACAGTCGCCAGGCACGTCCCGCCCTGACCCCCATCAGCCCCTGGCCCGGCTACCACAGACCCCGCAGGAGCAGTTGTGGCGTACTCCACCCCCAGAAGGTCTCCTGGTCTCCGACAGCGAGAGGTTGGCTTTGTCCCTGACTACGGACGGCTTCGCACTAGCCACGATAACGCCAAATACTCCAAATGAACAGCCCAGCTCTTGCTTGGCCCCAGAGACACCCTGTGCGAGAGTCCCACCGGCTAATCACGCCCCGCCTGGTGCGTTCAGGAGGCTGGAATTTCCCCCTCTCCATTTCACTGCATGCCCCATCCCCGAGGGACGCAGAGACGGGGCCCCATGTGCTGGAGAACCTGCCCCGGGGCAGGAACTGAGCCGGGAGCCAAGCCCAGACCCGGCGCGAGGGCCCCCACAGCTCGCACAAACACTACTCTGAACGGGTGTGTGCAGAGCGCACGCGCGTGTGCACAGCCGAGAGGCAGGATCGTGCATGCGTAGCTGCACTACACACACTCCCTGGCATACCCCACTCCCTCCCCACCAGCTCTCGTGCTTCCCAGGGAAGTCCTGGCTCTGTTCCCTTTGGCTGGGGCGCAGGGCTATTTTGGGAGGCCCGCGGGAGCGGGAGGGACCAGCCGCCGATTCATCCTGGGATCTTTATTCCCATCTGCTGGGGAAAATAAAACCACAGCCAAGCCCAGGTGTAGGGAGGGGCCGGGCTGCAATTATCTGCCGGGACCTCCCGTACCTGCCGGGACCTGCACCTTCCCCAGAACCCAGCGATGCTGCTTTGGGTACCGGTGACATTTACCCTATTGCTGGGCAGGTGCGGGCAGGCGAGGCAGATGTCGGGCTCTGGGCCGAGCCCAGGCTCAGTCACCGACAGGGGGAGGAGGGCCTAGATGCCCCTGGGCACTGCTCCCTGAGCTGCAGGAGACTCTCCCCCGCTGGGAGCAGTACGGGGTCCTGAGACGCTGCAGAGCATCCAGGAGGGGCCGTGGCACACGTGGGTCAGGTCGCCAGCTGGACACAGCCCGCACACTCTGCTTGGCACAGAGCCATGAGGGCCACAGCGCCCCAAAAGGCCACTGCTGGATGGGGTCTCCCAGCCCCCCACTCGGGGGCCCGCTGGCAGTAAGTGACAGGGGAGGGGGCAGGGCCAGCGGCTCCCAGGAGAGGCTGTGATGGGGGAGGATCTGGGGCAGGCAGTTTGGGCAGAGGGGGTGCCAGAGGGCGGCGCCATGGGCAGGGGGTTCAGCACAGATGGTACATGAGAGATGGGGAGCAGGACACGGGCACCGGGCTACAGGATGCACCAGCATGGGGGGCAGAGCGGGGCGAGACCTGGCATCCCACCCACAGGGGTCGGACCTGCAGTCACCCATCACTCAGAGCAGCCTCCGCCCCCGCGGGTGCCTGCAGCTGGGCCCGTTACAAATGCCATAGCCGGCCTCTGGCCCCGGGAGCCTCCCCAGCCCCTCGGAGACCCGGCCCCCGGGCGGGGGGCGGGGGGCGGGCCCAGGCTTGGCTGAGCTCTGCAGCTGCTCCAGCATTTCCTGCAGCAGAGGCTGCTCCTCGGGCAGACACTGATCTCCTGCCACGTCCCCAGCCCGCGCGGGGGAGGGGGCCATGTGGGGAGGCAGAGCTGGGCTCTCCTCCCGCCCCGCAATGGGGGATCCCGCCCCGGCCTGCCTGGGGGGGACCCCGAGCCCTGGCAGGCTGCACTGCATCCCCACACACAGCGCCCTGGACTAGAGACGACCCTCCCCTTCCCCAGCCCCCCGCCCGCCGCAGATCTGCCCAGCCCCACGCCCAGGGCTCTCTGCAGCCTTTTGCCCCCGCTCAGCCCCCTTTTCGCACCCTGCCCCGGCAGCACACGAGAGGGGCACGGGGAAGGTGCCCGCGGGCTGCAGACCCCCCCGAGGCAGACTAGGCCTGGAGGGGGGACCACAGGCGAGCACAATGGGGGAGGGGACTCCGCTCTGTGGTGGGAGGAGCCCGGGGCAGGGGTGATAAGGGAGGAGCAGAGCACCTGGGAGTGGCGATACCACGGGGACCACACCCACAGCACCCCAGAGGTCACAGAAGCAGGGCCTAGTGGTCAGAGCACAGGTCTGCGAGCCGATCAGTCCCTCGGTCCAGGGCCACCATGGGAGCTGATGGGAACGGCAGCAACTCCTGCTCTTGGTGCACAGGGGCCGGGCACGGGTGATCATGGGAGTGTGCACTGCCCCCGTGACGCACAAGGCCAGGAACCCTGGCTTCTGAACCCGGCTCCTTAGTTCAGCTGCGGCGGCTCCAGAGGGGCCCGGGACAATCCCTGGGGTGCTGGCCACGCGAGCGGTGTCACACATGCACCACGCGAGCAGGACTCCGTCGGGGTGGGGCTCTCGCCACGAAGGGTTAACAGGGCACACACTCACACCCCTGCAGTGCATGCTGGGAGATGGAGGCTCTATGGGCCACCCCTCAGGCTCACAGCGACTGCTGCCAAGGGCCCTGCCACAGACAGGCCCGGGGGGACCAGCTGCTCCCGGGGATGTGTGAAGTTTGGAGAGGGCCCAGCTGGGACCATCCAGCTCATGGTGACAAAGCAGGCTGGGTATGTGCTACTGCTTCCCAGGGGAAACCGAGGCACAGAGCGGGACGGAGCCTTCACAGTGAGTCAGGAGGAAACCCAGGAGTCCCAGCTCCTGGTCCAGCGCCCTCACCCCTGAATAAGAGGCATTGTTCTGGGGGTGGCTGTGCTCAGCCCTGGCACCTCTAGGGCAGCCCCCGCCCTTCCCTGTCAGTCGAGCCCATGATGCAGCCCCCCTCCCCCCCCCCCCCCCCCCTCCCCGGGCGCCCCCCCCCCCCCCCCCCCCCCCGAGACAGCCATGGGCTCATGCACAAGACTTCCCGCACCACCCACTGCGCCAGAACTGGAGAGGGAGCCCGAGAGGGTGGCACAGCCCGGGAGGGAGGGAGGAGGTCTCAGCCCCCCATCAACACTTGATGCATTCCAAGGGGAGCCAGCCGTGCCAAGATCTAAACTGTGCTCTGCAAGCTGGAGCCGGCTCAGCTCCTGCCCGGATCCCGTGCCTGGCACCACCCGCACCCCCCAGAACAATGGGGACGGGCAGCGCCAGAGCCACCACACGGACAGTCCAGCAGGGCGCTGTGGGGCAGAGCCCAGCCCTTGCACAGGCACCAACTGGGGCATGGAATGGCGCTGCCAATCCCCCCACCACTGCCCAGACAGCGAATGGAACAGCAGGGGCCTCTGGAAATGCCATGGGCAGGCCCCGGGACAGAGCAACTGCAATGCCAGCCATTCCCCCGGCCCCTCCAGACAGATGGGGAAACTGAGGCATGGGGGGGTGGAACACAGCAAATCAGGATAGGACCAGGAAGAGGACCCAGGAGTCCTGATCACCAGACTCCTGTTCCAGCCTCTCCCTCGTGACAGCCTGGCCCAGAACAGTCAGATCTCACGCTCCAGGGAGTCAGGCGGCATTGTCCCCCCCAACCCCCCCCGCAGTAATGCACAGCTGGCCGGGGGAGGGGGGCTCTGCCTTCTCGGCTGCTCCCAGAGACTTCGCCTGCCAGCCACTGACCTGGAGAGCGCAGGGTGCCTAGCACCATCTAACCCCCAGCAAAGCCCTCCCGGGCCCCCAGGCAGTGGGACCGCCAGCACTCACCAGTAACCCCCCGCTGCATTTATCCGCCATGGCTGGGGGCTTGGGCGTGTTCTGCGCAGCCCGCCACGGGGGCTCCCGCCTGCCCACTCTCCGTCTCGCTGGCTGCACCCGGCTGGCACGGAGACGTCGGCACTAAGCGGCTCAGTCCACAGACAGTGCAGGAGAGAGCTGGGGAGAAACAAGACGGGAGTGACTCGTGGGCACGGGGGAGAGGAGCCGGTTGGGAAGCGCCCCTGCCCTCATGGGGGAGCACCCCCATCCTGCACCACTGCCCCATCTCTCCTGGGGGTGCACTCTCATCCTGCACCCCCACCCCTACTCTCCCTGGGGGGGGGGGTCAACCCCACCCGTTACCGAGCAGGGAGCAGGGCAGATTTGACCTGGGAATGTTGCAGGGGGATTGCAGTGAGGAGGGGCGACTTCCCTTGAAGGAAGCTACCTGAGCTGTAACCTGAGCCAGGAACGGGGGTGGGGAGAATTAACACCTTCTGCCCGGGAGACTGAACAAAGGAGAGGAGCAGCGGGAGGAGTTGGGAGTTTAGTTTTCGGTTGGGGCTGGGTGGTGCAACGCAGGGAACCCCAAGCTGGGGTCTAAGCTCCCTGAACCTCCCAGAGGGACCTAATTGAGGGGGTCTGGTCGTACCTACACGCTCTGCTTGAGACTGTGTTCCTGTCCTTAAATAAACCTTCTGCTTTACTGGCTGGCTGAGTCTCGCAGTGAATCTCGGGAAGAGGGGTGCAGGGCCCTAACTCTCCCACAATCCACGACACCACCCCTACCCTCCTGGAGGAGGGGGGGGGCGGACTCCTGTCCTGCACCTCCAAAATCTGGATTCATTCCTAGATTAGGGCCTGTTCCTTTAGTCGGGCTGGTCTCTGGGGGGTCACTTCTTGCCATCACATAATCATTGCCTGGTTCCACCATCCGGCAGCTATGCTTAGGAGAAGGCCAGGGCTGGGCTGGCAGGGGCTGCGGGTCGGGATCCAGGGGCACAGGCAGAGCTGGGGGGAGTTTGCCCAATGCTCGCCCCACACAAAGACTGAGCGGGAGGTGGCACGTGGCTGCGCCTGGCACAGCCGGGAGCAGAGGGACTCGGCCCGAGCTCAGCTGCCGCGGAGGACACAGATGGGAGGCGATTTCCTTCTGCCCTACTGCACCGTGCGTGCTACTGCCGCTGCCGGGGACCAGCTGCTGCCAGACCTGGGGGGATGCTGCCACCCCCCCCCATTCCTCGGCGTTCCACACGCTCGGGCCGCCCTGCTCACAGTCTGAGCCCCCCACTCGGGCCCTGACAGAGCCCTGCCTTGCTGCCAGGGCACAGGTCACCGCGCCATGAGCGCTGCTCGCCGGGCTGCCAGGAGCCCTCTGGCCCCGCGGGGCCCCAGCCACAGCGGCAGGGCCACCTCGCAGTCCCCCGTAGTCCCCTGCCCCCCAGCGTGGCCCGAGCCCCCGCCGGAGAGAGCTACGGCCTGGGGAGGTGCCGGGGGAGTGGGGCCTGGAGCAGGCCGGGGTGGGGGTGTTGGCCTGCTGGGAGGAGGTGGGGCTGGAGCAGGGTGCGGGGCCTCCGGAGCCAGGCCAGCTGGACTGCAGCAGGGCCTGAGCGGGTGAGATAAGGAGCAGGAGGCACCGCCCAGAGCCGATGGCTCCTGGGCCAGCCCCCAGCCCCTGCCTCCTACCCAGCAGCTCCGAGGGTGCAGGGACGGGGTCCCGGGCAGGGGCATGAACCCAGGCACAGCCCCCTGCCCGGTCAGGGTGCCGGCTGCTTGGAGCAGGTGCGCTACAGGCGCTGCACAGAGCAGGCGGCGGGGGGGCGGGTTACTCATCCTTCCTGGGTGCTAAGCCAATCCCAACGCCCTGGGCCATGCTCCCAACTCCTTTCTTCCCCTCCAGGAGGCCCCAGCCCACCCTCCCCCATGGCTAGCTGAGCCCAGCTGCTGTCGAGCTCCGGGGTTGGCAGGCATCCGGCTCCGTGTCCCAAGCCCCCCTCCCCGCCCCCCACCCCCCCAGTAAGGATGCTAGAAAACCTCTCCCAGCCCTCTCGCTGCCCCGGCATTCACCGGGCACTCAGTGCGGCGCGTCTATTTCAGAGCGGGGCTTCCGGGCGAGATGGAAACTGAGAGCCTGCCTGGCACACGGACACTGGCCACCCCGAGCTGCCTTCCCTCCTGCTGCCCTGGTCTGCACCATGGGCAACTGCAGCCTCCCGCCCCCGGCTGCAAACGGATACAGGAGCCTCCTTCCCCTGCCTGTCCTAAACTGTGGTCTGGTCAAACAGCTGCTGCACCCCACCCCAGAGGTGGCTGCATTTCAGTAGTGAGCAAAGGGTACAGTCCCAGCTACCAATCCTCCAGTATGGAAAATGCCACCACCAAGACTGGGCTCGGGCAATTTGCATGTAGGCAAATCAGGTTTCTACTGTCTCTTGCCCACCCCTGCTCACTCCCATGTGGGGAGGGACATAGAATCATAGAATATCGGGGTTGAAAGGGACCTCAGGAGGTCATCTAGTCCAACCCCCTGCTCAAAGCAGGACCAATCTCCTGCTAAATCATCCCATTCCAGTGCTTCACCACCCTCCTAGTGAAAAAGTTTTTCCTAATATCCAACCTAGACCTCCCCGACTGCAACTTGAGACCATTACTCCTTGTTCTGTCATCTGGTACCACTGAGAACAGCCGAGCTCCATCCTCTTTGGAACCCCCCTTCAGGTAGTTGAAAGCAGCTATCAAATCCCCCCTCACTCTTCTCGTCTGCAGACTAAACAATCCCAGTTCCCTCAGCCTCTCCTCGTAAGTCACGTGCTCCAGCCCCCTAATCATTTTTGTTGCCCTCCGCTGGACTCTTTCCAATTTTTCCACATCCTTCTTGGAGTGTGGGGTCCAAAACTGGACACTACTCCAGATGAGGCTTCACCAATGTCGAATAAAGGGGAATGATCATGTCCCTCGATCTTCTGGCAATGCCCCTACTTATACAGCCCAAAATGCCGTTAGCCTTCTTAGCAACAAGAGCACACCGTTGACTCATATCCAGCTTCTCGTCCTCTGTAACCCCTAGGTCCTTTTCTGCAGAACTGCTGCCTAGCCACTCGGTCCCTAGTCTGTAGCAGTGCATGGGATTCTTCCGTCCTAAGTGCAGGACTGTGCACTTGTCCTTGTTGAACCTCATCAGGTTTCTTTTGGCCCAATCCTTTAATTTGTCATAAACCAGAGCTACTGGCCCTGCTCCAAGCACTGGTGAAGACCCAGTTCTAGAGCAGAAATCCGAGTCAGAGAGGCACGGAGCTCAAGGGCAGAAGGAACCATGTCGGTGACTGTCCCGTCCGACGCCCTGTCTAGCATGGCCCAATGTCACCCAGGTACCCTGTACTGATCCCTAGAATTTGTGTCTGGCAGCGGGGCTGGCTCTGAGAGCAGCACTGCCCAGTGCCCCTTCACCACCCGTGCCACACACGTGTTCCTGGCCACCGGTTCTCGTTCTCCGCTCGGCACTGGCCGGGGCGTAGGGCATCGTACTGGGATGCAGGGGGCTGAGACCCAAGGGGAGAGGTAGCATCCCTTTAAGAGTTAAAGGGGCTCTCTCATCTCTGCCGGAACTAGATCCAGAGGCAGTGAGCAGCGGTGCCGTCCCTGTTCAGAGGGGCATGGGCTCTGGCGCAGTGTCCTGCCTCTCCAAGACCTGCTGGAGGTCTGAGGGAGAACACTGTTCCTTTCAGAGGATTGGCAGCCAGCGCCCAGCCAACTGCCCTTTGGAGAGCGAGCTCGGGGGTGCATAGCCCCTTTAAGTGCTGGCCAGGGCTGCCTCACCCACAGATGCCTGACCATGGCCCTGGCCCCAACTGCTCCTGTGACTTCAGAGTGGCCAGCAATGGAGAATGCAGCCGACCCTCGGTAAGTTGCTCTGTGGAGGTTTGGCTCCCACTCGGAGCTGGACCTGGAACCCCCTCCAACCACAGTCAAGGGAGGGGAACATCCCAGAGGGTAGCAAGAGCCCTGTGTCCTTCAGGGAGCCAGAGGCCTTCCTGATGCATGTGCTGAGCCCTGAAGCATGAGAGCTGATGCCCCTTCCCGTAGCTCACACGCTCAGCCAGCCCCCTGTAAACACAATCTCAGGTCCGGACTCTGCAGGCCCTGTGGCAGGGAGCTCCATGGGTCACACTGCAGGGTCTGGGAATCCATGCTGCTCAGAATAACTGGACCTGCCCTCTAGCCTCGTCTGCCCTGGGACGTGACACCCCCAGGCAGGGCTGAACACCCCAGGCCCTGCCCTCCCTCCCAAATGCCCCCAGCCCCCCGGCACTGACCTTTCCGGCTGCTAGCACCTAATCACCACCCAGCGCCCAGCCCGTCCCGCCTGGAAGCTCCAGCCTCAGTGAGCCCAGCTCAAGTCCTCTGCCCCCACCCCCCCCACACACACAGGGCAATGGGCGTGACTTACCGCTCCAGCCCCAGACCAGCTCTGGGATCCCCCCCAGCCCGCGGAGCTCGGCGGCAATCACACCTCCTCTGGCTGCCTGGGGTTAGGTACCCACGGACCCCCGCTCTGAGCAGGGTCTTAACCCAACATAACACTTTGCCCTGACTCTGCGAGGCTACTGACCCCAGGGCAGAGCCCCCCATCCCCATGGGGGTCAATGGCCCCAAGGGAGGAGAGCCCCCCACGTCCCCCAAGGTCTTCCCCAGTAGAGACTCTGTCTCCTTTAAGCAGCGGGAGGGGGGCGGGGGTGTTACATCAGCCGCCACATGGTTACTCCTCGGCCCTGCCCCACCACATGCCGGGTGGAAAATTACTGAGATGGGGACCCCCTGCCCCGCCCCCCTCGGGATCCCCCTGTCCCCCGCTACATCCGACCCCCGCCCCGGCCCCCCGGGTCTCCCTGCCCCGCCCCCAGCGGGCGGAGCACGGGCCCCGTGGGAATGGGGGGGGGGGCTACCCAGGCTAGCTCCGGGGCGTCGCTCCGGTCCCCGCCGGGCTCGGGCGACCAGAGGCGGGAAGATGCGGGTCGGGCTCGCCGAGCCTCAGAGCAACTAACGTAACCAAGGAGCGGGGCTACCCTGGGGGCCCCATGTACCAGCCCCCCCCCCCCGGCCCCCCCCCCCCCCCCCGAGGTGCTGGAGCAATGTTGACAGCGGGGGGGGGGGGCAGATGATGGGAACCATGGAAACCACGGATTCCCTGTTTGTTATTACCGCTGCAAGCCAGGGGTGCGGCAGCCCCCCTAGTTCCAGCACCACTGACCCCTCCCCTGTACCGACCCCCACCCCCCGAGCTCCGGGGCCAGCTCCGCCCGGGCTCCCCGCAGCACGTCCCTGCCGGGAGCCAGAACAACCAGCGCACGGGGCAAATCGCCGCCTCCGGCGCCCCCAGTCCGACCCTCGCCGGCCCCCAGCCCCCTGGCTCTGCACCCCTCGCTCCCCCCTGGCTCTGCGCCCCCCCGGCTCTGCGCCCCCCGCTCCCCCTCTGGCTCTGAGCCCCTCCGGCTCTGCGCCCCCCGCAGCTCTGAGCCCCCCGGCCGCCCTGGCTCTGCGCCCCCCGCTCCCCCCCGGCTCTACACCCCAGCCCGCCCCTTACCCCCTCCATGCCGCCCGGAGCCGGCTCGCAGCCCGGCCAGGTGGATCCCCGCGGGGACGTTGCGTCAGCCCAGGGCAGCCCCGGTCCAGCCCGCGGGCCCCGCTGCTCCTTCCCCGCCCGGGCTCTGCTGGGGACGCGGCGGCTGCTTCGCGGGGGCTTCTGCTGCCGAGTTGCAGGAAAGTTTGGGAGGCTGGGGGGCAAAAGCAGGCAAGCCCCGCCCCCCCGCCGGCCCCGCCCCCCGCCGGCCGGCTCCAGCCCCGACCCCCCCCCGCGCCGCGGCCCCGCTCCCTCCTGGGGGCCGGGGGGAATGTGCTCCGCGTTCCTTCAGTGCGCGTGTAAACACAGCCCGGTGTCGGGCGGGGGCGGGGAGCTGAGCCCGCCACGGGCACGCAGAGCCATGGACACACACACACCGCTCTGGAGACACACACACAGACACACACACTCAGAGCCCTGCACACAGATACACACACACACACAGACGCACACCGCTCTGGAGACACACACCGCCTTGGAGACACATACACACAGAGCCATGGACACAGATAGATACACACACACACAGAGCCATGGACGGACACACACACAGATACACCCCTCCATGGACAGACAACCCCCTCTGGCGACACACACAGAGCTCTGCACACAGATATACACACAGACACACACCGCCATGGAGACACACGCACACACACACAACCCCATGGACACACACACACACAGAGCCATGGACGGACACACACACAGATACACGCCGCCATGGACAGACAACCCCCCTGGCGACACACACAGAGCCCTGCACACAGATACACACACACACACCCCTGGCGATACACACAGAGCCCTGCACACAGATACACACACACACACCCCCCCCGCCTGGAGACACACAGAGCCATGGACACAGATAGATACACACACACCGCCCTGGAGACCGGCGGCCAGGGACACACACACACACACGCACACGCAGCACCATGGACAGACCCCGAGCCCTGCCCGAGGCTCTCCCAGGGCCGTGCCCGGGGCTCTGCGCCCGCCCGGGCTCGCCGGGCCCGGCTCGGCTCGGCTCGGCCCGAGCTCGGGAGCCTGGCGAGCCCGGGGGCCGCAGACGCGCGCTTGGCCGGGCTCCGAGCAGGCGGCGGCAGGAGGCCCCCCTCGCCCTCCCCCCAAATCCGGACCAGATGTTTCAAGTGAAGCGCATGAGGCCGGGACGCAGATGGGGCTGCGCGGCCCCCGGCTGCGCCGATTCCCCCTGCCGCGCGCCGAGTGAATTAGGCCGGAGAATTTGCTAACTCCGCTTTCCGCTGCCTGCCCGCCCCTGCGCCCCCGTGTAAACACCGGCGTCATGCGCGCTCTGCCCTCTGCCGAACGGGGCAGGGCACAGCCGGGCGCCTGCGAGTCACCAGCGGCTTCGCTTTCATGTCGCGCCTTCCCTGCCGAGCGCCGCGGAAACGTGTGTTTGCATGACCCGTCTCTCCTGCCCCCTGCCAGCGACATGCAGCCACCTCTGGAGTGGAGCCAGCCGCGGCACAGCAGCGCCCCACAGCTGCTGGGGGCAGCAAGCCAAGCCGAGGGCCGGGCTGGGGGTGGTTGGGAGGCCAGGTCATGCCCTCAAGGGGGTTAGCAGGGACAGCTGGGCTGACACCTCCCGGGCACTGAGGGGCTGCAGGCGTCAGCTGCTTAGAGTGACAGTGTCTGACACACAGAGCCCCAGACCCGCAGTGCCGCCTTCTGGGCCCCCTTCACTACTGCCTGCGGCACTGTGCCCCAGCTCCCGCAGGGACAGTGGGGTCAGCTCTGCGCCCGGGGAGAGCGTCCCCACGGAGCCCCGACCCTGGGTCTGCCACTCAGTTCTGAATGAGGCCAAGTCTGTGCTCTGGCGAGGTCACAGCCCCGGCCGGCTGCAGGTAACTGGTGTCTCCATGGCCTCTGTGTGTGGGCGTCTCCATTTCTGCCCTCAGCTGCACAGGTGCCCGGGTTCTCCAGTGCTGCTACCTGCCAGGTGCTCTCCAGCCCGTTAGCCCAGAGGGCACAGGCCGTGTGCAGCCCCCACGCTGCATGCAGGTGGCGTTTCTTCGGGCGAGGGTGGGACAGTGCTGCTTTCAGTCTGGGGGGCCTGGCAGAAGTGGGAACTTACCCACAGCAGGGGAGGGAAGAAGCCAGCGGAACCAACCGGCGCTGAGACCTTACAGACCCCCTACCTCCATGCCACACCTGGGGCTGCGGGCTGGTCCAAGGGAGCTCCCTGCCTCAGGGGCACTGCCTAGGCAGCACGGTGCTACTTCACACCTGCCTCCTGCCCCCACACCTCCCTGCACCCAGGGAGTCAGGGACAGAGCAGGGACCCCCATTCCTCAGCTCTCACCACTAGGCCAGACTCCTCGGTGTCCAGAGAGAGGGGCTGAGTCCCTGACGAAATCCTCTGAGCTGTGCTGGGCACAGCAATGCCATGGGGTCGATGTGCCGGTGGGTGGGGGCAGGTCTGGTCTGGCCTTTCTCTGTGTTGCATCACACTTGGGGTTTGCAGCACAGACCAGGGGACAAAGCTGCCCGGCTGCCTTTGCTCCAGGACAGTTCTTGTAAGGCGAATGGCTTTAAGGCAACGCTGGGGAATTCTCACCCGAGTCGGAACCACTGGCAGGTCATATCCGCCTCACCTTCCTACTTCTGAGCTGCCAGCTCCCCGGGGTAAATAGCCAGAGAGCCGTTGTACTCTACCCACTAGCAGGTAGTGCCGGGCCCTGCTCGCAAGCTGCAGCCCCACTCCTCTCCAAGGAATCGCGCTCTACGGTCCAGTCCCACTTACCTCCCCACTGGAAAGAAAAGCTCCCCAGTAACACACCTTACACACTGGGGAGTTTTGATGACTACAAGTGGCTAAAATCCTGCGTTCCAGAATGTTTAGTTCAGGTTCCTAGAGCCTGTTAGCCAGACTGGCTGTTCAGAAGGGTGTATCAGCAGAGAAATAACACGGGGCTTTCTTTTACCACAGTTAAAAGCCATTAAAATGTCAATTTTAGATAAATCCGATAAGGACGTATTCTGCCACTATTACTCCAGCTAAGTAGTAATTCTTACTCCACAAGAATTAGAGGGGGGTTCAAAGAAGGGAGACAAGAATGACGGGCCTAGATAAACTCATCGGAAGAGAGACAGAAAAGATGGGAGGTGAA
This sequence comes from Trachemys scripta elegans, assembly GCF_013100865.1. Classification (NCBI taxonomy): domain Eukaryota; kingdom Metazoa; phylum Chordata; order Testudines; family Emydidae; genus Trachemys; species Trachemys scripta. The sequence goes on along the minus strand of NC_048305.1, from coordinate 107,110,518 downwards.
AAGAGAGGGGGTGAATCAGAAGGGGCAGAACAGAAATGGATGAATGGAATACACACACTAGTCGGGAATGTTTGTTCACCCTGTGTCTGAACACAAGAATAAAGGGGCAGTTCAGTGACAACGAAAGTGGACAAACTCAAAACAAAGAAAAGGAAATTCACAAATATCCGGTGGAACTCACTGCCACTGGATGTCACTGAGGCCATAACTTAGCAAGATTTGAAAATCGATCAGACGTTTCTCTGGATAGTGAGACTGAGTTATAACAGCAAATACTAAACAATAGCCGAGAGTTTTAGAAGGAATATTACCACCCTCTCCCCCAAAGGGACCATTAGCTCATCTAATCTGACCCCTGTAGAGCACAGGCCAGAGAATTTCATCAAGAGATGGGGACTCCACCGCTTGATGTTAGAAATGTGTCTATGTCTCCTTTACTTTGTGCACTGGTGACAGTGCCTTTTGCTCAGAGGATAAGGAACAATGGATCCACCACAGGAATTAAAGGTGCAGGCACACATCAGGAAACAGCATTCGATACCGATGATGTAAAGTTATTTTTATCTAACCCAAATATTTCCCTAAAATTCGTTTCTAGAGAAATGCAGGACGTTGGGAAAGCGTCTGGATTTAAAGTCAATGACGCCAAATCTGAAATGTTACCTAGAAACTTGCCAGACTCTAAAAAGTCTCTCCTCCCAAAAACATTTGGGTACAAAATGGGCAACAGTTTCTGTAAGATCGGTGGGAATTCAAATCTCAGACAGCCTAGAATTGCTCCATGATTTAAATGTGAAGATATGGCGTCAGCAAATGAACAGGGCCCTGGAGTGCTCGGGGAAGCCTGCGATTTTTGGGTTGGGAATAGCCACAGTCAAAAGGACTATTCTGCTAAGGATAGCTTTCCGGTTTCAAAATCTCTCTGTTGTTACCCAGATGAAACGCTAGCAGGGACACAAAGGGTGTTGTTAGAATTTATACGGAATAAGAAAAGACCAGGGAAGAGAGCAGATGCCCATTGAACAGGGTGGACTCACTGTTTCAAATCTTCTCTGGTACTATCAAGCTAGCCCGCTCAAAGCAGTACGGGGGGCGCTCTAACCCCGACAAACCCTGGGTCTTTATGGAACAAGAAAATTGGAGCAGAGTAAACATCCCTCGGCTACCACTGATTGATAAAAAAAAATCCCACCAGAAATGTACACATCTCCTTTAGCAAAGGCTGCTCTGTGGGTTTGGGCTAGAACTAGAGATCAGATCAGTTCTTTTCCCTCACCAATGACACCCACTGAAAATAATCCAGATCTTAACCCAGATCATGAACTAGAAAGCTTCAAAGATCGGGAGAGCCCTGGAATACACACGGATGGCCAGCCATTCAGTAAAGACACTTTTCTAACTTATTTAGAGATCAAAACTAACTTTAACTGGCCCACTTTCCCTTGGTACTAGTACTTCAAGTCAGGCATTAGGTTTCTCAACCTTCTAGAACACCTCGACAGCTAGCTAACTTGAATAGAAACCATGGCGTCTGGTCAATTAGGAAACAAAAAATTAGAACTAATTCAAACCAGCCTTTGCAGGTGGCTTTCCAAACAAAAAAAGTGTCCCTATGTGACCTGCTGGGAAATGGATGTGGGGAGACAAATTACGCCAGAGGCAGGGCTGGCTCTAGGCACCAGCAAACCAAGCACGTGCTTGGGGTGGCACAATTTCAGGGGCGGCACAATTCCGGACACCTTTTTTTTTTTGCTTTGGCAGTTGCACTCCTGGAGGTTGTTTTGTTTTGTTTTTTTTGCTTGGGGAGGCAAAAATCCTAGAGCCGGCCCTGCCCAGAGGAATGGGGCTTGATCCGGAAAAGAGGACACCAGTGACCTCAGTCTGCAGCACAAAAAAGAAAACGTCTTCAAGACCTGGTTTCAGTGGTACCTCGCACAAGGCAGGTGAAAAACACACTGCATGGGGAAATGGTGGTGAAAGAGGAGGTTTTGTGCAGAGATGGAGGACCTGGCCAGTCGCTGGAGAGTCTTGGGCTGCAGTCTGTACCCAAACATCCCAAACGGTTGGGTATTGCCAAATGAGCCTTTGGGAATCCTCCTGGGCTTCCTAGCAGAAAAGGTCACACGGCCACGGCGGGGATGAAGAATAAACCTCTCAGCTGCTAGCGGCTCTTGGCTGTTAGTGGCCTCTCAGTCCTTCTGGAAGCAGAAAAACAGCCCAACCATCCAGGAATGGTTAAAAACGTGGGAGGTTGTGGTATATAAAATGAGGCTCCTTAGTTAAATTGTGCATGCTCGGGACACATCCATGTAGGCAGCATGCATGCAATTAAGAAGGGTCATGCATAGGTCTTGCAAAGTTTCGTTCCCTGAAAAAGGCACAGGGCGGGAAGCACAAAAAGAGCGGGAAGCTCCCGGGGGTTGCCTAGCAACCAGAAGGGTATTTAGGGAAGCCGGTCTGGTAGGGAACGGGGTTTTGCTCCTTCTCAGGAGGGTGGGAAGGTGCCTGTCTGCGGAGCTGTGAGTTTAAGCACAGTTGCAATCAGGATCTCTCCCCCTAACAGCGGGAGCAGCTGTCAGCCTAGGGTGACCAGATGTCCCACTTTTATAGGGACAGTCCCGATTTTGGGGGCTTTTTCTTACATAAGCTCCTATTACCCCCCACTCCCGTCCCGATTTTTCACACTTGCTGTCTGGTCACCCTGTGTCAGCCCGTGACAGCTGGTGATACCAGTCAGTGCCGTATTGTCGGGTTTTGCTGTTTTCGGGGCGCGCACTTGCAGACACTCAGAGGTAGGCTCTTACTTGCAGCCAGGACGGCGCAAAGGGGTTAGGGGGGGACACTCACCTGACCCCCTTGGCAGCAGCCCCTGCCGGAGGAGGTGTCTGACCCAGCCCAGGTAAGAGTCAATGTCCGGTGAAGGAGTTAAGGTAGAAGGTCTCCAGTTACCACCTTGTGTGCTGGCCTGTGTGTTTGTTGGATTTAGGCCCTCCCCTCCTCCCTTTGCATTCTCCCTTGGTAATTAAACAGCAGTGTGGGTGGCATCCTTCCTAGGCAAACTCTGGAGGGGACCTGCAAAGGATTCGTAACCTCCTGCCAATCTCGGATTCAGAGCCTGCGGGAAGAGTTTGCTTCTCAGAAGCATTGCACTCGGGGTGTTTGGGTTACAGCGGTTATGGAAAAATGATGTTCCCAGCAAAACAGAGGGTAGAGAGATACTTACGTATCTGGTTACCTTTATTCAGTGCACAGACAAAGTACATTCTCCTGCAAAACACCCAGCACACCTGGCCATTTTTGTTGAATATTAACATTGAACAGCCATACCTGATCTGGTAAATATGTGTATAGAGAGATTTCACTGAACTAGAAACGACACAGGTGTTTAACGATACTCACTCTGCAATATGGTGACACCCTGTTAAATAGAAGGCTCTGACATTGTCCAATGTCTCTTTAAGCACAAGCTCACTATTGTAAGGATGGTTGAGTTTCTGATATTTACATGGCAGGATTTGTGAGCCTGTTAACACTACTGAACGGAGGAGGTTTTTTGTTTTGAAAGAAGAAGAAATCAGGACATGTCTAGCCTTTGTGGTTGCAGCAAAACACTTGAAAATGTGAACCACAGAGCCTCAAAAACTAGAGGACAAATGAAAATAATCCAAAATTAAAAAAAAAAGAGAGAAAAGGAAATGTGGGCTGATCTCTGAGCGAATTTGCCTGGCTTCAGTGTCCAGTCCTGGGTCCTTGGCCGGCCGTTCTCGGCTCGGTTAAAGAGCCCGCTGGTACCGGATTTTCTCCCTGGGAAGGTCCTTAAGCCCTCTCACCGAGTCACCTCTCTCTTCGTTTGGACAAGCTGAACAGCCCGAGCTCTCCGGCTCTTGCTGCCAGAGGTTTTCTCCAGCCCTCCAGTCAGTTTTTGCAACTTCTCCAATTTTCTCAACATCCTTTTAAAAACATGTACCCCAGAACTGGCCACAGTGCCCAGAATCCATCTCCCCAGTGGCGTATGCTGAGGTAAACTCCCCCCCCACCCCCACTCTCCTGTCCATACACCCCAGGATCAGATCAGCCCTTGGGCTCTCTGCCCCCTGGAGCCTTCCCAGGATACAGTCCCCCTCTCTGCAGGTGTGGCCAGAATCCCTTGTTCCTACATGTAGGACCTGGCATCTGGCTGTTTCAGCAAACCTCTAATGATTAGAGCTGAGGATGAGACCATCATGGGGGCAGATGATCTTACCTCTGCTGCCGGGGGGATCGGGCCCCTTCCCCTGAGCGATGGGTACTGGCCACTGTTGGACTAGCAGGACCTGGGGTCTGACCCAGCCTGGCAGTTCCATGTTCCTACACATGTGTCCCCTTGCAGATCTCGAATTCCTCATCCCCACATTTAACCAATGGATGGAATTCCTCACCCCCACATTTAACCAATGGACCCCCAGACCCCCTGGGGTCCTGCTTTCTGACCACCTTGAGGACATCTGCAATGTTCCTCATTCCCGTCCCTGGGGTGCAGAGACCTCTCGCTCCTAGGCAGAGTGACAGGGAGGAAGGCGGGGGGCATGTGGCATTAATCTGGCACCAGTCGTTGGTTGGTAGCTGCAGGCTAGAGTCACAGTGCCCTGCCCAATGGGCGGAAAGCACCCCGGTGCAGGGCGCCTGGCACAGGACCTAGGCATGGCCTGGTTCACGCACAACAGGGAAGGAGTTTGTTCCCACTTCTGTTACAAATAGCAGAAGATTATCCCTTCCCCGCCCCACCCCTTGCAGACTCCAGCCCCTCTCATGTGCAGGTGGTCCAGCCCCCCCCAAGCTGCGATGGGGCTCCCAGACCAGGCAGATCCCTCAGTGTGGCCCAGATGAGCCTGTCACAGCCAATGTTCCTGCTGCCACGTCTTGCCGCCCACTGACGAGTGGCACAGCACAGCACGGTGCCATCTGGGGACGGCAGACGGTGCCGAGACACCCAGGCCACGCTCACCAACCACGAGGAACAGCGCCCTGCCCGCAGCACCCAGGCTGCCATGTGCCTCCCCCCTGCATCACACCTGTCCCCCTCTCCTCCCCGGTACTAACATCTCTGAATCCTGGTTTCACTCTCCCAGCTCCGGAGAGTCAAGGCCCAGCCCCCTCCTGCCCTCCCCAGAGCTGCCCCGTTCCTCCCAGTCCCCCTAAGACCACGCTCAAGCCAACCCCTCCTCTGCCGGCTGCCTCCTGAACACCTCAGCCCCCCAGGACCCTGCGCCCCATCCATCCACCAGTGGAGTGGCCTGTGCCCCGGCTCCCTGAGGAGACGGCCAGGGGGCTGGCTGGCTTGGGGGGTTTGTCCCCAGCTGTACAGAGCGACTGTGATGCTCTCGCGGTGAGGCAGCAGGAGGCCGGGCTGGGGTCCTCTGGAAGCAGCGTTGACCTTGCATCCCTCCCCCAACTCCTGCTGCACCCCACTGCACGCTGCAGCTTTGCAGGGGACGGTTTCTATGGCCAATCCCCTGAAGAGCAGCAAAGGCCCAGTCTCTCTGCTGGCGTGAGCAGTGCCAGGGCCCCCAGCTGGCCCCAATCCTATCATGTGGTCCCAGCCACCGGGCCTGGTCCCTCTGTGGGCAACGTGCTGCGAGCCACAGGGGGCTCTGAAGTGCCCGGGCCCGGGTCGGTCTGCGGCACAAGCCCAGCTCCTCTGCCCTTGTTGGCTTCCTCTCAGCAGGGCAGCGCCAGGCTCCCACTGCCTGGTGCAGCCAGGCCCGGGGCACGACTCTGAGATGCAGCCACTGCTTGGGGGGAGCCCAGCCAGAGAGGTGCAGGGCCAGGTACTGGCACCCCAGTGGCTGCTCACGACGGCCTGGCGGGGGGGTTATTCATACCAATGGATTATCCACCCCCATCTCCCCTGCCCCCCTGGCCTCACAGCCTCCACTCCCCGGGCCTGCCGAGCGAGGCCTCAGGGCGGTGCCTTCGCGGTGCCCAGCTGAGGGATGGTGACTACATAATGACATGGCATTGCCATGGGGGCACTGCAGCCCTGGGCCCGAGTGACTGGGGGGAGACTGTTGGCTGGACCCGCCCCGGCATAAATCACTGGGGTGCCCTCAGCTTGGGCAGCTGCTGTGGGCTGGGGCTGGGCTGCAGGCGATGCTCCGGTACTACCGCGTGCCCTGCTGCCCCAGTGCATCTCCCCGGGTCAGCTCCCCACAGTGACTGCAATGGGGAGAGGGCAGGCAGTGGGGGGTGGGACGGGATTGGTCTGCGAGCCAGCAGGCAGCTATAACCCCGTTCACACCGATGCCCCCGTGCCACCAGCCCAGGCCCATTCCCCTGCTGGCGTGGGGCCATCCCCAGCCAGGCAGAGCCCCCAACCAAAGCCCAGTGCGTGTCTCTTGCTTTCACGTTGTACTTCCACAACGTCCTTTCGGGACAGCTTGCTGGTCGCCTAGGAAACCCCCGTGGGGGGGGGCAGTGTTCAGTAGGCCACAATCGATTGTTGTGGATGGTGGGGAGGGATCTGAGGGGGGCCGAGGCCTGGCCAGATGCTTTGGGATCTGAGATGGAAAGCACCGGGGGGGGGGGGGGCCTTGTGCGTCTCACAGAGCAGAAACGCCCCTCCGCCTCCCCCCCCCCGGGCAGAGGCCTGAATGCCAGGTGCCCAGACGTGGCACCAGCCCTCTGCACTGGGGGCAAATTTCCCCTCCTAAGCTCCCCTGCCCCCCGAGAGCTAAGGGAGCCCAGGTGGGTTTGCTCACATGCCTCCCTAGCAATTGTAGGGAGGCTAGTTTGGGGTGCAAGACGCCCAGGCAGGGCTTTCGGGGAGGTGGGGGCCCACTGGGTTCTGGGGCTGTGCTGAACGCGGCGTGTCCCAGAGCGGCGGGGTTAGACGTTCATGCAGGCCGATCCCAGCGCTAGGCCTCTGTCTTTCCCCTATTTATCCCAGTGGAGCTGGGACAGGGTCCAGGTGCTGTTAGCAACGCCCCACCCCGCTGCTCCTTTCCCCACCCCTGGGTGCAGCGGGGTTGCAGTGGGGCAGGGGTGAAAAGTGCCAGGTTCCGGTGCAGCATGAGTCCGGGGGGGGGGAGGGGGGAACCGGTTGAAATCATCCCCTTGTCCCCAGCCTCTGAGGGTGCTAGCCAGCCCCAAGACCCCAGCTCTCCCTGGGCCCCACTGCTGCAGCTCCCGCTGGGCCCGTGCCCTGCCGGCTGCTAGGGGCAGGCTCCCGGTCTCTGAATGCAGCAGAACCAGTTTGTCGGCTGCTCAGGTGCTGAGCAATAAGGAATTGGAGCTATTGCCTTGACCTTTCCCTCCCTTTGGGGGAAAGGGGCAGCCCTGCCTGTGGGGGGGAGGAGCAGGAGGAGTGGTGCCCCCCAGTGGTGCCCGCCCCCACCCAGAGGCAGCTTCAGGAAAGCCCCTGGTGGGGCGTTCGGTGATCGCCTGTCCCCAGAGGGAGTGGGGGGCACTAACCACGGGCAGCCAGCGAGCGGGGGGATCAGTCCGTTTGATTCTGCTGGGATTCTGGGGTCTCTCATTCTCAGAGGAAAGCCGGCCCCTTAGGGGTCTGTGCTGCGGGTGGGTGGGAATGTGCCTTGTCCCCGCCACGTGCAGGGCCCACGCCAAAGCTCGGCCTCACGGGTGTGGGCGGCTCTGCAGTGGGGCTGGCCCTGGTGTGGGCCCTGCCAGGGGGCGTGCGAAGAGCCCCAAGATGCGGGTGACTGCACATCTCTCTAGCACTGGCAGGGGGCGCTGGTTTGGGGGTCCAATTCCCGGCCTCACTGATCTCGTGTGGCAGTGAGTTCCCAACCCATAGGCCCTGGCTGCATCGTGGGGAACACTCCGGCATTCTCCGTTTGGGCTTCTGTGGCCTCTACCGTCCTACTCTCCTGCCCGCCCTGCTGTGCTTGGACCCATGGTAAGTTGGAGGGCGCGACCCAGCATCTCCACCCCGGTCATTAAAGGGTATTGCTCAAGCCCCAGCTCTCTGAAGTAACCAGTTCCACCCCCTTCGGGCGAGACCCTCTCCAGGCCTTTGACTGCATCCGGCTCTGAGCCCCTCTGTTCTGCCTGAGACAGGACGTCCAGACCTGCCCACAGCTGCGCCCCGTGGCTTTACGCAACATTTCCCGTATTTCTCTTCCCCCTCCTGCTTGTTTGCTTCCCTGCCCCAGCGACGGCCCACGCAGAGCCCACGCCGAGCGGCCTGCAGGGTGCATGACCCCCGCTCTGCAGGAGCCAGTCAGCCAACGTGCCGCGCTTTGCCTTGCTCAGCAGTGCGCTCCAGCTGCCTTCTGCCGGGCTGGGGCTCTCGGAGGGGACAGGGAGCTGATGCCAGGTCTAGGCACCACATACGTGCTGCTTACGTCGCGTAAGTGGTGCCTCATGCTGGCATCAGCCCTCTGCACTGCGGTGAATTTCCCTCCTCGGCTCCCGCCACCCCCGAGAGCGAAGAGATCCCAGGGGGGTTTGATCTCTTCTCCAGGGCTTGACTAATCACAGTCCTTTCGGGTCGGCTGCAGATTTCGCTTCCCCCCCTTCCAGATTGTTAATAAACGTGGTAACAGCGCGAGCCCGGTACAGAACATGGGGACCGATACAGGACATCAGGGCCTGGGACAGAACGCTGGGGCCTCAGGTTCCCCGTCAGCATTTCACCATGTTGGGATCTGAGCAGTTCTGCACACTGTGTGTTTTGTCCCCAGCCGGTTTCAGACCCCAGACAACACTTTCCCTCTTGAACCATGCTCCCCCTTTCCTAAGCCTCTCCCGGGGCGGTGGGGGGGCTTGGTCAGAGGCTCTTTGGAAGCCCCAGGAAGTTGCATTCACTGGCTCCCGCGTACGCTGCCGTAGCAAGGAAGTGCCGTAGAGCGCATGGACATCCTGAGTTGCTCCGACTGTATCTTGATCGTCCAGTGTTTGTGAATTGCTCCTTTAAAGTCAGCTCCGCTCGGCTTCTCTGCTAGCCCAGGAATGCCCAGGCCAGTCCCTGCCAGGATCACCCTCTAGGCAATGCAGAATTAGCTCCTCTGCACCTCCCATGGGTCGAGTAATTACCAATTTCCGATGATGGCTCTGCCGCTTATTCCTTAGCCCTAGGCTGGGCGAGCCGGGCCCTGGGCGCTTGGCAGGCGCTTTCCATGGACATGCGTAGGGATCCGCACAGGCCCTGGGATGCCAGCAGCCCATGCCCGTCTGCCAGCCCCCCAGGGACACCCATATCCAGGCACCCAGTCCTCCATGGGCTCCCAGCCATGGGTCAGCTCCCCAGCTCCACCGGCTGCAGGCAACACAAGCCCTGCCCCCACGGCCTTCCGGCCCTGCTATCCCTCTGCAGGTTAGTGATAGGCACAGCCACCCCCAAGCCCTACGAGCTGCCCCTGCAGGGACCAGCCCTGGCCCACCGGACACTCGCAGTATTGACAGATCCGCTGTTCCCAAAGGAACAGTGCACCCAGCTTACCAGCCCTGCTGACCCCCAGCTTACCAGCCCCGCTGACCCTCCTGCTTACCAGCCCTGCTGAGCCCCTCGCTTACCAGCCCCGCTGTGCCCCAGCTTACCAGCCCTGCTGACCTTAGCAGCCCCACTGACCCCCCAGCTTACCAGCCCCGCTGACCCCTCCCGCTTACCAGTCCCGCTGACCCCTCGCTTAGCAGCCCCACTGACCTTAGCAGCCCCACTGACCCCCCAGCTTAGCAGCCCCGCTGACCCTCCTGCTTAGCAGCCCTGCTGACCACCTCAGTTACCAGCCCCGCTGACCCACCCGCTTAGAATGGGGCAGAGAATCCCCAAATAACCTTGGTGGTTATTCTAATACTTAGATTTACCAAGCCAGCAACAAAACAGCTTCTACATTTGGCTGCCCAGAAGCCAAACACAGTTCCCTTAAAGCAACCCAGCCTTGGGCTTCCTCCCAGACAGCTGAGTCAAATATGATGAGGATTATTGAAAAATCTTGTTCATCATCTGAAAAAGTTCTACCAATCCCAAAGGATCAGACACATTACCCCCCGGTCAATGAATATTTCAGATCTTACCTAAATCCACGCTTACGGCCAATTCTTATTAACTAAACTAAGATTTATTAAAAAAGAAAAGAGAGAGAGTGTTGGTTAGAAGATCATTGTACATACAGACTTGAATACAATTCCTAGGTTAGTTTCACAGGAGAGATGGTGAGCTCAGAGATGCACAGAGTTCTTTCAGTCCAATGGCAGGGTGACCCAGACTAGAACTGGAGATCTCAGTTTTGTGGCTCAAACCTCCCCGATGAAGCCTAAGCAGATTTGAGATGAAAGGATCAGGTCCCAAAAGCCCTTTATACATTTTCAGCCTCTTGACCCAGGCAGTCCTGGGGTGAACAACAGTGTCTTGGAAGTAACCTTCTGTTTCCTAAACACCACCGGAAATTAGCGACATGGATTAACATAAGGCAATTGCCTGTCTCCCACCATTTGCAGGTGATTTGCTGTATACTTCAAAGAGAAATCGAGACAGTGGTACCACTACGTATACTGTTCATTTAAATGTTAATAACTCATTTTGGTCTCTGAATTAAGAGAATACAGTGACCAGACCGGAACTATTTGGTTACATTGTCAGCCTCTAACCATATTTATGTAAATACACAAAACCACAAACATTATCTACTAATGTCTTTAAAGGTTGACTCTGGGTTAATTAGCCTGCTAGTTGTATAACCCTTTTGTGGCCCTGTGTCACACCAACTTTGTGCAGATATCCCTGTAAAATCCTCAGCGCCCCCTGTGCCTGCTGCCAGCTGTCAGAAAGTGGTCCCTGGCTCACAGGTCTCTGGCTCTGTACAGGGCTGGGGGGGTCACTATATAACTCCCCTTTGAGGGGCAGGAGATGTTGAGAGGATGGGCGGTAGGTGGGGGGGGGCAGAGGCCATGGTGCCCATGTTCATTGTGAGCACATGGGCGGGTGAGCCCAGGGATCTGTGCCACATGCCAGCACAGCGTGGAGGAGATCAGGCTGCTCCCCGCTGCACTGGCTCAGGGATAACCAGCCACTCAGCTGGGCAGCGCATTAGCTAAGGACATGTTCACTAGCTCGTGAGCCGGGAGCGCCCCACGTTATCCCCGTCATAGGCGCCTTGCTCAGCACCCACAGCAGCCTCGCAGATCAGCTCTTTCCCCTCCTTCCCGCCAGCGGCCCCGCCCATCAGCTCCTTCCCCTCCTTCCCGCCAGCGGCCCCGCCAATCAGCTCCTCCCCCAGCCCTCCTTCCCGCCAGCGGCCCCGCCAATCAGCTCCTCCCCCTCCTTCCCACCAGCGGCCCCGCCCATCAGCTCCTCCCCCTCATTCCCGCCAGCGACCCCGCCAATCAGCTCCGCCCCACCAATCAGCTCCTCCCCCTCCTTCCCGCCAGTGGCCCCGCCAATCAGCTCCTCCCCCTCCTTCCCGCCAGCAGCCCCGCCAATCAGCTCCTCCCCATCCTTCCCGCCAGCGGCCCCGCCCATCAGCTCCTCCCCCAGCCCTCCTTCCCGCCAGCAGCCCCGCCAATCAGCTCCTCCCCCTCCTTCCCGCCAGCGGCCCCGCCAATCAGCTGTTCCGCAGCGTGCAGGAGGCGCTGGTGGGGGGAGGAGCGTGTGCAGGAAAAGGCGGGTGGAGGGGGCGGAATTGGGGTGGGACAGAGGTGGGTCCTGGGGTGGGGTGGGGGTTGAGCCCCCCCGGGAAGTTGGCGCCTCAGATCCCCGTAACCAGCCCCTGTGCCATTCGGGGGCCAGGCCGGGCAGCTGGTTGGCGGGGACACGCAGCCGCCCTCGGAACGTCACATCTGTGCCTGGCACAGCACAATCCAGCCTGCTGGTGCCTCAGCACCGGGCTCTGCTTCCACTTACTCTAGTGTCAATCTGGAGTGAGTCCCACTGCCTGCACTGAGGCTGGCATCATGGGGAGCGGGATCCGCGTTGCAGTGGTGCCCGGCAGCCTGCTCGGGAGAGTCCTGCGGCACTGGGCGCAGCACACATGCAGGATGGCGCTGCGTCGCCAGCAGCTCCCGTGGTCAGCGCTCAGGGGGTCTGCAGACCCCCAGCACTCACTGTGCACTGGGGCACATTCCCGCCCCGCCCGGGTTCCTCCTGGCTCCAGCTCTGGGTTTGCCCCTTGGCAGGCAGCAGCATGTAGGCCTTGCCATTCCCTGGTGCCCTCCGGCGCCCCAGAGGAGAGACTGTGGGATGAGCCCTGGCTGGCTCGGAGGGCACAGAAGGGGGCTGTGGGCGTTCGTACCTCCGGCTTGGTGGCATGGCCCACACAAGCACTCCAGCAGAGGGCAGGTGTGGAGATTTTCCTGCCCGGTCGCTGGCTGTCTTGGGTAGGGACAGACCTCAGCCAAATCCCTGTAAAGGAGCCAAGTCCCCAGCCTGGTGCCCCAGCCCCCCCAATGGGAACCCTCCCCCACCACAGGGAACACGCTGCCACCCTGGGGGCCACAGCAGGGGCAGGGCAGGACCCCCCAACGTGTCCCTGTTGGCACATGAGTCAAACCCTCCCGGTAACAATCTAGAGCTCTGGGGGCCTCAGGGGCCCGGAGCAGGGGGTGTCCAGAACGGTTCTCTCGGACACTCCCACCGTGGCCCCCGTTTCCCTGGCAGGCTGACCGGCCAGCGGACGGGACCCAGGATGGCTCGGAGACGCCCCCGCGGCCCGAAGAGGAAGGGATTTGGGTTTGCAGTCTGTGCAGCTTTGTCCGTCAAATGCCTGAGAAGCACTTGGGAGAAAGCCGCCTGGATTAAATCCCCACACCCTCCCAGCCACCGCTCCGAGCCCTCCTGGGAACCCACCAGCAAGCCCAGGGCCACGTAAGCCTTCCGGAGAGCCTGGAGAGGGACCACAGGGCCTCTTCTGCCTCCAGCCGGGAGCGTGAGCCCTCTGCCCTCCAGCCGGCGCAGGGAGCCACCTAGCCAAAGGGAGCTGCGTGCATCTGCCCCCAGCCTGGGCACCCCGACCCTCCCAGCTGGCAGAAAGCCCCCTGCGCCCGCCAAAGCCCACGCTGCCCCAGCCAATGTCCCAGGATGTGCTGGAACCCGGCGCTGGCTTGCCCAGGGTGCTCTGCGCTGCACAAGCGTGGCCCTGCAGAGCTGTGCTCCAGGGAGATGCATATAAACTTGCAGGAGGGTGCGTCTGTCTGTGGCTGCCCCGCCGCACCATCACACTTCCTGGCCCATTCGTTGCCCAGCTCTCGGCTCCTGGCAGGCCCCGTGGGTCGCTTGCCCTGCCACTGTGTCAGGCCGTGGAAGCAAACCAGCTACACAGATGCAACAGCTGCTGCTCCGCTCACCCCCCTCTCAGCTGATTCGGGCATATGCCTGTCGGGGCAAGGCGGGCGGCTTTATGCCTTCCAGGGCTTGGATCCCCTGCGGGCCACGCCACTGGCCAGCGTAGCCAGAGCCCAGCGACCCCCTGCCATCCCGACACAGCCCTGGGCAGGGGCCAGCAAGGAGCAGTGGGAGACAGGGTTGCTCTGCCTGCCCTCTGCTGCCCCCAATGCTGTACCCCGGCACCGCTCCGGGGCCCCACGCGTGCCAGGAAGGGGCTGCATCTGGGGCGCTGGGTTCCCCATGCAGTTCCTTATCCCCTTTGTGCCTAGCTGTGGGGTGAGGAAATCCCAGGGCAGACGTCCCGGCCAGTCCCAGCTCCATACAGCCCTGGTACTGCCCTTCTTGCCCAAACCGTCCCGCAGACCCCGGCACTGTCCCCTTGTCTCTCTCCCATCAGGCCGGTGCCCGGCGGTCCTGGGCAGCACTGGCCATGGCGGGTGGGAGTTTGTGTCCCAGCCCATGCTCCTGCCCTGCTCCCCTGCTGCCCTACGGAGCTGTGGGGCCAGGGCCTGGCGAGCCCAAGCCATAGTCGCAGGAACTGCCCCAGGCCCGGGAAGGGGGAAGTTGTCTGAAAAGCAGCATTAGAAAACTTTGAATGTCCTCTGGGTCAGATCGTGCTGGGGCAGATCTCTGGCCCCATTATGCCTCCCCCTGGTACTGGTCTCCATTCGGCCCTGGAGTAGGTCAGAGCAGCCACAAGGTGGCTCTGAATTGCTCTAGGCTCGGAGGGCCCTAGCCAGACATTGCTGGAGCACCACACACCCAGGCCATGCTCCCTTCCCCTGGCCACTGCTCCCTTGTGCCCCACAGCAGGGTGCCAGGGGAGCCCGCCTCTGGGGAGCACGGCGAGGGGCCGACACTGCGTGGGTGTCTGCACAGGGCCTGTCTGGCACCTTTGCCAGCCTACCTGGGCCCCAGTGAGGTCTCCTGGCAGAGAACGCAGGGCACAAGTCCCTGCTCTAATCCTCAACTCCTTACCCCAGTGGGGGCCTGTGGCCAAGAGGACTTCACGCAGTGCCCGGCCCTTCCCGGGGCTCTCAGCTCCGGCCTCTACTGCCCCGGCAGGGGGCACACGGCCGCTTCCCCACTCCTCTTGTGGGAAGCCAACAGCTGAAGAGTCTGGGGCTGCCCAAAATAGCCGCCCGCCCGCCTGGGAGAGCTATCCCGTGACAGCTCCCAGAGAGCCGGCGGCAGCTGGGAGGCAGCACCTGACCTGGCCACTCGAATTCAGCTGCAGAGTCCCCGGGGCCAGCGCAAGCCAGGAGCCAGGAACGGGTGCTCGCACCCTGCACTAGCCCGCAGGAGCACAGCATGGCGTGGCCGGTGACGGGAGCCCCATGGAGACCCCCACAGCCCCAGTCGCTGGGTGCTAGGCAAACGGGCGGGGTGGCTGGGCTCGATGTCGAGAGGCACTTGGGCCCGTATTCATTACGGCCTCCCGCGCACAAGAAGGGCCCTGCTGGGCCTGGGACAAATGGACCTGTGAGTCCCCGGAGCGCCCACTGCGGGCGGGGTGAGACATCTGCCCGCTCCCAGCTCGGTGCTCCATCCCCCCCACCCTGGCACACCCCAGAGGGGAACAGCCTGCCCCTGCCCCCCGCTGTCAGTGCTTGCGCTGTGCCAGCACCACAGGCTTCCAGCAGAGCCCTCTGCACCGGGTGCCTGGCTCTGCCCCAAGGAGCTCGCCGCCTGCCTCGAGGGGTGGGCCGGGGGCTGCGTTGGCTCCAGCACTGGAAGGGTTAAGTCAAGTCTCAAGGGGGCCAGGCAGACTTCAGCACAGTTCCACGGACTATCCTGCATCCTACAGACCCTGCCCAGCGCAGCCGTTCTCGGGGACCCGCAGCCCCATGGATCCAGGGACCCCCTGCTCCGGGATCCCCCCATGTGGCCTGCGCTCTGGAGGGGCTGGGTGCTTTCTCTGGGGCTCGAGGGAAGCTGTGGCCTTGGTCTATGATGCCACAATCTCAGTTCCTGTCTGTGCACTGCCCGGAACCCAGCGATCCTGAAACTCACCATACTGCAGCAGGGACGGGGAGTGGGCAGGCATTTCTGGGACGAGGCCAGAGGGATGCTGGGAACAAGTGAGGGTCCCCCGCCAGCCCCGACATGCAACATAAAAACATCCTCCAAACGGAAACCTCCAGATTCCCCTGGGGACTTTTTACAGAACACAGTTTTGCCTGTGGAACTCACTGCCACCAGACAGCACAGAGCCGTGGCTGGGACGGCCAGAAGGGACCATCCTGGTCATCTGGGCTGGCCTCCCACATGCCCAGGCAGTAACGTGGCTCCTTGGGGCAAGGATCTTCGCAGGGTTCAGAGGCGCATGGGGAGCTCCATGGGGTGCTCCAAGGGAGGTGGGCTGAGGGTCAGATCCAGAGTGGGGCAGAGGGTCCAGGGTGCAGAGGCCCTGGGCTGAGGTGGGTTCACATGTTGGGGGAATTCAGGGAAATTCTGGCTTCGAACATTTAGTAACATCCCAGCTGGGGCCAGACTCTCCTCCAGCCAGGCCAGATCTTGCTCCCTGTTCCAGCAGCGGTAATGGGGCAGGAGCCGGGGGGAAGCAGGCCACACGCAGTCCCCATTGGCAACACCACACGTCAGGCAGCTCCCTCTGCCCGTCCAGCCCTGCACAGCCCCCTGTGAGCGGGCCCACGCCTGCCCGCCCTTCCTTCCCTGCACCTCTCGCCCTGGTGCGCCAGGGCAGGGGGCAGCACAAGCCCTGTGCGATGCCCGAGGGGTCTGGCCGGAACTGCGGTGAGAGACCCCTTGTCTCACGGGCCGGCTGGGGCCGCGCGCCATCCCGGATGCAGGGGGGTAAATTCCAAGAGGGCTGCGGGGGAAGGGCTCTGCATCCCCAAACCAGCCCGAGCCGTCCTCTCCCCACACCCGTCAGCATGTCAGAGACCCTGCAGCAAGGGGCCCGGAGAGTGGGTGTGTGTGACGAACTGGGACTGTTCTTGCTGGGGTGTGGGAATGCTGACAGGGGAGTGTGACTAGGATGGTCTGCATCGGAGGATGGGAGTCTGCCCGAGGGAACATACCTGAGCTTGTAACATGAGAACCCAGGAGGGGGTTGGAGGTCAGGTGACTCCGGGGCCCGGGAAACTGAACAAAGGCTGTGGGAGGGGTCGCTGAAAGCAGAGTGCTGGAAGCAGGCTGGAGAGATGGCTGGGAGGCAGAGATGGCTCTGACCCCCCAAAGGGGGGTGGGCTGGCATGCCCTGGGACCCCAAGCTGGACCTAACTGAGGGGGGCCCTGTTGTCTGTGCCTGCAAGACCTGTCTTGGACTGTATTCCTGTCATCCAAATAAACCTTCTGCTTTACTGGCTGGCTGAGAGTCATGGTGAATCGCAGGAAGCCGGGGGTGCAGGGCCCTGAGTCCCCCAATACTCCGTGACAGTGTGTTCGGAGGGATCCCAGTGCTGGCACTAAGCGCACCTGCCGCTCTGCCAAGCGGGCCGGCGCTGGGCGCTGGACAGGCCAGGTTGGGGGTGCCTGTGACGCCCGAGGGCTGCAGAGCATCCAGGGAAGGGGACAGGCCAGGGCCCTGAGCGCCTGGGAGGGGCAGTGCCCCTGCCATGCTGCCCCCAGCCTCCAGGCCTCACATGCAGCCCTGGCGCCGGCCGGCTCCAAAGGGCTCCGAGTCCCTCTAGTGGTGGCTGAGGCTCATCGCCCCGGCTAGCCACCAGCAGGCCTGGAGGGATGAGATTTCCACGGGGAAATGTCGTTAACACGCAAACTGAGGAAGGAATATTCCCATCCGTGCTCACCCCAAGCTACAGCCGGAAAACCTGGCCTGTTTGGAGTTCGGTGCAAGGTTGTTTGCTCCGTGGACTCGTGATGATGACAATTCGTGACGTAACAGTTATAAAGCTTTGCCTTTTTGAATCTCAGCATCCACTGGCATTAAATAATTATCGTCTCCCCCCCCCATTCTCTGACCCCCCCCATAACTTCCTGCAACTGACAACTTAAAGCGCTAACAATCAGAGGAGACGTGTAAACTCTCATTTTGCACAGCTGTGAACATTTCAATGGAGAGAAAAATGCTTAAACCCAGACGTCAATGTAATAACGTTATCCATCAACATTATTAACCAATGAAACCCGGCTCCTGACCAGCCTCGAGGGCCTCGGGCCGCTGCGCTTCCCGCCATCAGCTCCTTTGCCGTGCGTGCGCTGTACCTGGCCACGGGTGGTTGCTCCCCGGCTGTGAGCAACCCCGGCCTGGGCTACTGAGCAACTCCCCAGCAGCCGCGGAGTTAATGCTGCTCGAACCCCGGCCTGGAGCCCAAACTCCAGGCGATGGGGGTTTATGACCCCACCCCCACCCCTACGGCCCTGCTGCTTACAGAGCGGGCACAGCCATGGGGCTCTGGCTGGGCAGGGCGTTTGCTCCCCGGAGAGGGGCCAGGCTATGGAGCAGTGCCAGGCTGGGCTTCTCAGAGATGGGGTCCAAAGCAGGGGAGGGGCCAAGATCATCCCAGGAGAGAGGGTTGGGGTCCCGACGGAGACCCCCAGGCCAGGATCTCTCACAGCACAGAGCGCCGGCCGGCTCAGCCCCAGGCGTTTACACAGTGTTGGGGTTGCCTGAGCCCCATGCCCCTCATGAGGCCCTGGCAGAAGCAGCCTGGTTGCCGGTGCTCTGTGCCAGGGGAGCTGAGAGCGTGCGGTGCCCATGGAAGCCGGTCCCTTGGAGCCGGACGTTGGGACCCCCTTGGGCAGCCCACAGCCCATGGGTTTGGAGGGGGAGCGGGGCTGCAAAACTGTCCCTTTTTCCTTTTCAGTTTATGAAGCGAGTTTGTTAAGCAGGGCGTCAAGAATCAGGCCCCCAGGGGGCACCTCCTGCATTAGCTCTGGGCAGGGCAATGCTGGGCTGGAGCGCTGATCTCGCAGCATGAAAATTGGCTGTTGGCTAGGAACCTTTCTGTGCTTCAGGGGAAAGGGGGGAATGGAATTGATGTCACACCAGCCTGGGGGAAGGGAAGGTCAGCAGACAGAAAAGGGGGGTGTGGTCAGTGTGGACCTATATAAGAGGCAGCGCAGAGGCATTCTTTGGCAGTGCTATGTAGGCATGCTGAGTTGTAAGGAGGGAGGGATGATGGAATTATTTGATTGATTGATTGATGGATTGATGGATGGATGGATGGATGGATGGATGGAAGAAAGGAAGGAAGGAAGGAAGGAAGAGTAAATGGATTCCTTCTACCCCTGCTCCAGCTAGAGTTCCCTGCTCTTTGGAAACCAGTTAGTTTAGTATTTTTATATCTGGGGAATCAGACATCTAGGGGAATCCCGGGGGCTGGGGGACTCAGCAAAGAGCTAGACGCATGATTTGAAATCTAGAAAACCTGAGAGACGTAAGGAGCTGAATGTATTTAGCTGATCCCAGGAGAGGTTGCGGGGGTGACTGGATCAGGGTCTGTAGGTACCTACCTACACATGGGGCTCTCTCATTTAGCAGGCAGAGGCAGACTGAGAGTCTATGATTCAGATTGTATTCATTATGGACAAACAGATACTCCTGGGGGGAATCTGTGCCAAAAAAATTAAAAATTCTGCATACAATATTTTAAAATTCTGCAAAATTTTGAACATTTTATTTGTCAAAATAATACAATATAATCGTGCTGGTTTCAATTATTTTGGTAATTTATTTAAACTACAATACAATAGATGGAGAATGGGAGTTGGGGGGGAGCATTGGAGGAAATCCCAAAACCTCCTTTGTCTAATAGCTAGGTTTGACCCTTTATTTCTAGTTATTAGTCAACAAATATTTACAGCCATATGCTCAGTGTTACATCGTAGGCAATTGAAGAGCAGGTGAGAGCTGGGGACTCGATCTCACAATTTATATTCGCTACTGACTATCTCCGGAAAGGCCAGTAGCAAACAATTCATGGCTCGCGTTGTGATAGGAAATGTTTTCAGTCCAAAAATTCAGACCAGTTCGAATCACTGAAGCACCATAAGCATTTATAAGGCCAGACCGTCCTTTAAAAAGACTCCTTTACCCCACTCTGCCAGGTTAAAGGAGTCTTAAAACTTTGACTCCTGGTTTACCCTCCTGGGGGAATTCACAAAGACGATGGGAACAATTCACTAAGCAGGCCGGCTGCTACATTTGCTGTGTCTGAGGGGACAGAGCCTGCCCCACGCCTACCTCCTCAGAAACAGCCAAAGCCCTGCTCCTCCACACTGAGAGTGCCTCAATAGTGAGCCAGAGGGACAGTGTCTTTCTCTCTCACATGCATGTCTGCCCAGCACCCCGCCACCCCTGATGGTGAGATATGTCTCTACCAGCTGCTCTGGGCACCCAAATCAACCTGCCTGCACTGCCGGGGAGGGTGTGTGACCACTCTTGCGGGTTCCCTTTGTTTCCCTGTCAGAAGTCATTTTTCTGTGGGGAAGCAAAGAAATCTGTGGGGGACATGAATTCTGCACATGTGCAGTGGCACAGAATTCCCCAGGAGAGGGACAGCCAGTGATATGTATGTTTGGAGCTTCTCAACTTTGGAGAACTAACTTTTGTGGAAAGCTATGGGCAAAATTGATTGGGAGGAAAAACTTAGCTAGAAATGTGAATGAAAATTGGGTCTTCTTTAAGAACAGTTTATTAGGTGGGCAAAAAACCACAATTCCACATTAAAGAGAGAGGACAAATTTAGCTAACATCCCACTCCGGTTCAGTGGCAAAGTGAAGGCATAAATTTGAAATTAAAAAGTAAAATATAACACATGGGGAAAACAGAGAACTAGGCAACAGTGAATATAAATTAGAAGCTATCAAGTATAGAAAATTGATAAGGGATGCTAAAGACATCAGGAAAAATTCATGGCTGATTAGGCTAAGGACAATAAGAAGTGGATTTTAAATCCATCAGGAACAAAATAAATCCAGACAGTGGTTTTAGCCCATTACTAGAAAGAGATGGTAAAATTGTTAATAGTGATGCAGAAAAGATACAAATATTCAATAAATAGTTCTGTTCTGTCTTTGGAAAGAAACAGGATGAAATACTTGTATCACACAAGAGCCATTAGTAGCTAAGGAGGATGTTAAATAGCATCTACAAGGATAAACATTTTTAGACCATCAGGCCTGGATAACGTGGACCAAAGAGTCCTAAAAGAACTAGCTGAGGAGATTTATGGCCTGCAGAAGTTACTTTTTAATACATCTTGGAATACTGAGAAAATTCCAGAACACTGGCAGAGTTCTAAAGCTGTGACAATATTTACAAAGGGCAAGTGGAATGACCTGGGTAATTATAGGCCGGTTAGTCTGACATAAATCCTGGATAAAAAAATGGAAAAGCTGACCTAGGATTCAATTTCCAAAGCATTACATGACAGGAATATAGTCCATGCCAG
Organism: Trachemys scripta elegans; assembly: GCF_013100865.1. Classification (NCBI taxonomy): domain Eukaryota; kingdom Metazoa; phylum Chordata; order Testudines; family Emydidae; genus Trachemys; species Trachemys scripta. Next base: position 107,089,820 of record NC_048305.1, on the reverse strand, counting down.
TCAACCTGGCTTTATCAAAACTGCATCATGTCACCCAAACCTGATTTCATTTTTCGATGAGCTCACAAGTCTGGCCGATAACGACAGCTGCACCGATGTAATACACGACACTGAGCCTTTTGTGAGGTGTGTGACTTAGACTTGCACAACATTCTCATTCAGAAATGAGCACGAGCCAATACCAGTGAAACATTTGTTACGCGGCGTAAGAACAGGCTCTGCCAGCTCTCAAAGAGTAAATGTCCTGGGCAACCCCCATCCAGTGGGGTAATGCCGGGGGGCTTCACATTTTCATCAGTGGCCTGGAAGCAAATAGAAAATCACCGCTGATCAAATTTGCCAGTGACACCAAGGCTGGGGGAATGGGAAATCCTGCAGTCACACAGAGCGACCCGGATCTCTGAGCCAGCTGGACCCACTCAAACAAAATGTGGTTGAATGCAGCCAAATGCACGGTCCCGCCTCTGGGAAAGCCGGCCCCAGCGGCAGAGCGGGCACTGTGTCCTGGAAAGGAATTTCGGGGTCCTAGCAGACAAGCGGCTTGACGTGAGCTCCCAGTGTGGTGCTCTGGTTCAAGCAGCAGAAGGGGAGGGAGGTGACTGCACTTCCGTACACTGCAGCAGAGAGACCCAGGCTGGCACCCTGCGTGCAGTCCTGGGGGCCCCATTCTGAAAAGGGGGTTGAAGAACTAGGGAGGGTGCAGGAAAGAGCCCCCCAAATGATTCCAGGGCTGGAGCAAATCCCGGACAGTGACAGCCTTAACAAGCAGCTCACTCTGTTCAGTGCATGACTAGAAGACTGAGCCGAGACTCCTTCACAGGGAGAAAATCCCAGATCCTAAAGGGCCCTGCAGTCTAGGGGGGAAAGGCCGAGCAGTGACACTAGCCAATACCAGCCGATCTCAGAGCGCGTCGTAGCCTTTGGAAATGTATTTATCCCACACAGCCCGAGAGGCAGGGCAAGGCAGGGCTGGGCTGGTGTCCCCGTTGCACTGATGGGAGCTGAGGCACCGAGGGATTTGCCCATGGTGACACGGGCAGGCGGTGGCAGAGCAGGGACCTGAATCCTGCTCTCCCCAGACTAATTCAGATTCGAAAGGAGGCACCAGTGTTTAGGAGGGAGGGTGGCTGACCCCTGGAACGACCTCCCAGGGCAGGGGGGGATTGTCCACTGCTTGACGCCTTCAGACCCTGCCAGGCTGCCTCGGTGATGGATGCTTTAGCCAAGCCACATGTGGGCTCAGTACGGGGGTCCCTGGGTGAGCGTGATGGCCTGTGGGATGCTGGGGGTCACACCAGCTGATCCAATGGTGCCCTCTGATGGGGGCGGGGGGTTATAGCCCTTCTCACACTCGTGGTTATCAGTATTTCCTGTTATAACTCACAGCTTCTCCATGTTTAGAGCAATCACAAATCCGGTGAGGTTCTGGCCTCGCCGTCCAGTGGCAGTGAGTTCCACAGGTTGACCATGTGTCTTTCCTGATCACGTTATATCTGACCGATCAGTGCTCCTGCTGAAAGGAAATCTACACAGCACTTTCAGAAGACAGGCCTGGGAGCTGCAGTTCATTACTCTGCTAGTCACTAAGAATCATGGACTAACGAGAGACACTGGATTTATGGCTTATTGCAACAATCTGTAACCCACTAACACCCTGCCAGCTGCTTCCCCTTCCTTCCCCTCCCCACTGTGGCTGGAGGGGTGTTCACAGGCCCCTTCCCCCTGAATGGTCCCTGGAAGTGTGTTAACGCCTTATGCTAAACAACCTGCTCCCCCTTGTGTGTAGCAGTGACGCTCTCAGCACCTTCCCCAGACCCGAAGAAGAGTTTATGTGGCTCCAAAGCATCTTTCTTCCACCAGCCCTTGGTCCAGTCACAGGCCTGACCTCGCCCCCTTGTCTCTGTATTTCCTTCATCGGTTCTGAGTTCGCCCCTTTCGTTTTACCCCGTGTAACGGGCCCCTCTGGCCTCAAACGCCCCAGGTCCGCGGCTGTGTCTGGACCGTTGTGTCTGGGGCCGGCACGATGCATCTGTGGGGCAAGAGAGGAGCCCGAATCCCTGCCAGGCCGGGGAGAACTTGCTGCCCCCCCCCCCCCGGTGCTTGAGAAAGCATTGGAGGGACAGGTGCAAACTCCCGTCTCAGCACGAGGGGGAGCCAGCCACCAGGAGAACCAGCCAGGCCCCCAGGCCTGGCTCGTAGTCCCTGCCTGAGACGGGTGCCCACCTGCCCGCCTCTGAGTGGGGCACATGCCCCTGGCGACAGCTCCTGCATGGGGCAGACTCGCCGCCTGCCTCGTCCTGCAGAGCTGATGCATCCTGCCAGAGCGAGACCCAGAGCAGCCCGGGGTCCCTGGGCAGGAGCTCTGGGTGGGGCTGGGTCGCTGATCGCTGTCGGTGCTGCTGGCTGGGGAGACAGGGGGCTGGATGCCGGCCCTGCTGGGGGCCGCGACCAGCCGCTGAGCGTGTTGGGTGCGGCTTGTTCCCCAGGATAAATCACAGCTGAGTGGAGCTGCAGCCAGGGCCCCTCTTCTGCTCTCTGCCCCGGTGCAGCCCCCTCCCACTCTGGCCAGTGACTCCCCCCCGGGTGGGAAAGGTGGCCCCCTGCCCCAGGCAGCCCCGGCGGCCTGGCTGAGTTTCCACCTTCGCGGGACGCCCTGGTGCTGCTCCCTGCATGTGGGTGGGGATCTAGGCAGAGAAAAGCCCCACGGGGTCCCAGCCAGCCCTGAGCCGGGCAGGATCGTCCCCTGTGCTGCATCCCCAGGGCCTGCCCCGCCTCCCTGGCAGGAAACCTGCTCCACTTTGGCCCCGTCCCTTCTGGATTGTCCTTACTACCCCCACGGGTTCGGGGCTCCCTCCTTAGCCCTGCCCAGGGCTCAGCCCCTGCCGCTCCAGGGCTCCCCGAACACCCGCCAGTGGGTCCGTGTCGTCTGGGAAGGTGCCCAGAACTGAGTCTCCAGGGAGGGGCTGTCCCCTCCCGGCTCTGGGCCAGGAGGCTGCTGGACTCTGTAGGGCGGGATGTGCTGGTTCTGTGGGCACAGCCCCCAGCCCTCGCTCTTCTCCTGGGCTCAGCTCTCTATGGGTGAGCTGCGGGAGCCATCGGGCCGCGCATGCCCTGGGCTATAACTAGCCTTGGCGGTTAGATGCTTGTCGGTGAGTCTCTGCAGCCGGGCTCCTGACCCCACGGCTGTCCTCGCCCCCAGCGCCTGGCAGTGCGCTAGCGGGCACAGGGTGGCTGGCACCAGGCTGATGCAGGATGAGGGCACGGGAGGGTCCCCCCAGCGAGGCACTGAGCTCTGGCTCACGCTTCCAGAGTCAGCAGCTCCCCGCTGGTGCCCCACCCATGCCCCCAGGCACTGTCTCCGACCCATGGGGTTCCCCCCCCGGAAACGCCCCCTCGGGCCCCGCCCAGCCCTCTGGGCACCGCAAAGGGCATGAACTCTGCCACACACTGTTTATTCTGCCAAAATGTTGATCCCGCCTGTTTGCTTGGTGCCTGCGAAGCCAGGAGGGCTCCTTCCCCACACAGGGCCCGGCCCCCACTAATCCTGCTCAAACATCGCCAGCCAAGGAGCGGCCCTGTTTGCTCAGCGCAGGGCAGAACATGATGGGAACCTGCCGCTGCGCCAGAAGGGCTACGTGGTCCCTGCACGTGGGGCGTGGCGCAGGCGTGGGGGCCGTGGCTCCGGCCTGGGGCACACCAAGGCCCCATACTCAGAGGTGTTACGGCGGGAGCTCGTCTTCCCAGCTCCCTGGCTGAGGGAGGACGGATGCAATGAGCCGCGTGCCTGCGCTCCATGGGGATGGCACAGGCCAGCGGCCGGCCCAGCAGGAGCTGGGCTCTGTGGAGGGCTTCTGGGCTTTGGTCGTTCCAAACTCCTGGGGGTGAAGCTGGGGGTCAAAGCCAGGCCGGTGCTGGTGCCAGGAACTGCTGGGCATGGTGGGATGGTGCCCGCTGGTACCGCACCCTCAGGGGAGTCGAGAGGCTGGAGCGGACACACATGACCGTCTCCATCCTGGCCCCTTCAGGTACCAGGAGGGGCGGAACCAAAATCATGAGGGAGGGAGTCACAGACACCGTGAGGGGCGGAGCCAAGTGTCAATGGGGGCGGAGTCACAGATAGTGGGGGCGGAGCTACAGCCAGGAAATAGATGGAATTGCTGGGGAAGGAGAGCCCCTCCACAGAACCTGTCCCAGCCCAGAGGAAACCGCGCCGCACCACAGAGACCAAGGGTGGCAAACACAGCCCATGGGCTGGCCCCCACTGCACGTTCTCTAGGGCTCACCGGCCTGATGTGCAATGCCGCATTCTGCCATCAGCTGATTACACCCCAGGCCGGCCTTCTGGGGACTGATTATCCAAAACATGCCCACTGCCCACGCAGCCTGGCTCTGCCAGCCTGCCCGGCCAGGGCATGGGGGGATACCGAGGGGATACCCCCCTTGCTGGGGGATCTCTGCCCTGGCACTGTGGGGACATGCCCTGGCGAAGGGGAAGGCCCTGGCTTTGTGCCCCCGTAGGGCTGTGCACCTGGCCAGCCGGGGCCCAGCAGACTGGCAAGTTCCAGAGCGAGCTCGGGAGGTCGGCTCCCACTCTGATCACACATGTCCCCTGTTATGTGGAGGCGCCCGAGTGCCTGCTCAGAGACCCGGGCTGGGCCCACCCGCCCATGCTTCACTCATTGCTTGTGTCCACCTCTGAGACACAGCCTGGGGGGGGGGGCAGAGCAGTGTCTGGCCCCTCGCTCGGCCCATCCCCACAGCACTAGGCAGTGCCCAGCGCTGGCTCAGAGGCAGCGAGGGTCTGAGCTGGGGGGCATGGCAGCTGGTAAAGGAGAAGACATTCAGGGACCTGGAGGTCAGGTGGGTTTGTCAGGCTGGTGGAAGGAAGCGGACGCGGCGCTTGCCCCCATGCCAGCGCTTACTTGGGCCTCGGCCCCTTGGCACGTGGGTGTTTGCGAGTGTGTGCGCGTGACTCACGAGTGTGTGCATGACTCAGGCCTGCGTGCTGCTATCTCCAGCGCCGGCGAGCCACTGATTGAATTGTTTAGCTCCAGAACATGGGTGGGAACTTGGAAAATTATTGGAAAACTGTTTAGCGTCCTCAGTCCTGGGCTGACGCCTGTGCCCCTCCCCCTGCAAACGCTGGCGCTCCCCTGGGCAGGGACGGAGCCGCTCACCTGCAGCGCTGCGCTTGGCATGTGCCACACTCAGCCCGGACACCCCTGGCCTGTGAGAGCTCGGCCCATCCCTGGGACAGGTGGTGCTAACGGAGGGATATGGGGAATTCCCTGCCCCCGACCCAGCGTCTAGTTGCACTGAAAAGGTTAGCGGGTGAATTTGGGACAGCTGGTCCAGGCACGGCCCAGGGAGGGGCCAGGCCAGCTTCCCAGCAGCACAGAGCCCAGTCGCTGTTCACACCCCCGCACCCCCCCCCACTGCAGAGGGGTAAGTCCCCAGCCAAGCGTTACATGGGGTCTCGCAGGGATGGGGCAGGCACCGCGTCTGGTGCCAGAGCCCCATGAGTCCTGACCCTCAGCTCCTCCAGTCTCCCCTTGCTGGGTCTCACGCCCGGATCCGCGGATCCTCTCTGCACCGTGCCGGGGTTCTGCTGGGCCTGGCCGGGCGAGCCTCCGCCCTTGTTACTTACGCTCTGGGGCTGAAACGTCACCCCCACGAGAGGGCTGGGAACCCCCTCCCTTCCTCCCTCCTGGCCTGCAATTCCTGGCTGGTTTTCATACAGCACCTGCCCCTTTCAGTTGCTTTTCTTACTTCTTGCAGAAGGCACGAGCGGCTCTGCCCAGATGGGGACAGAGCCTTTGCTAAGGAGGGGAAGAGCTGACCCAGAAACACAATGCAGCGGATTCCCTGTGTCCGTGTCTTGTCACAGCCTGAGGTCGGCGAGAGGCTGCTGGAGCAATTACGGAGCGAACCCTGAGAGCTGGGCAGAGACCCAGACCCAGGAGTTTAGGGCCCAGCCAGTCGACGAGGGGCAGGGGGCTGGTCCACGTTTGAGATGTTGCTCCACTGTTGACAGTTTATTTAGTGTGGAATCCGCTCAGGATATTGACGGTGTGCAGGTCAGACAGGCCCAGGATGGTGGGGGTGCGGGCGTGTCTGTCTCTGCCTGATGGCCCTGCGTTTCTGCGCTCAGCAGCCGTTCAATTGTTTCTCCGTTGGAGGAAATTGACGCACCTTGCTCCCGAGTCTCCCAGGTGCCCCCAGGTGGGCTGGGTGGGAGCCTGGGGCTGTTGGGGCATGAGGCCGGGAGGTGTCCCGGGAGCAGGGCTGGCCCCTCCGGATTGCTGGCCTCCCAAAGGGGCGAGACGGGGGCCGACCCCTCAGTAAAGGCACTAGCACCGGCTAAAGGTTGCCACTGTTGCTTGCAGCCCCTGCCCTCCGCTGGCAAACTGTTCCCTGCTGGCATGCTGCCCCCCCCCACCATCTGCGGTCCCGGTTAATGAGTAGCTCCCGGGTACACAGCTGAAGGGTCATTAAACAGCAGCGGAACAAGCCCCTCGGGTTCCCTGGAACAAAGGGGGTCTGAGTCACTGTTTGCCCTGCCACAATATTTACCATGGCCTCAGCAAGGGAATGTTTGTGGATGCCGGGCAGGATGGCAGGGAGCGGGCGTGGGGCAGAGCCCGGGGTGCCCCGCCCAGCCCCTGCTGATTGGCCTGGGGGGCGGCATAGTGGGAGGGGAACAAACCCGGTTAGGACAATAAAGGCGCCGGAGTCACATTCCCATGGCAGAGCCCTGGCCGGAGTCCCAGCTGGTGCGACCAGACTGAGCTCGCTGTGCCAGCTCACACCAGCGGGGCGTGCGAGTCTCAGGGCCACCCCATTGGCTCCGGTGCGGCTGAGTGGGGAAGGGGCCCTCTCTGCGGCCACCCGCAGAATGCAGCTGCCTCTGGGGTGGAGGGCGGATAGCTGCCCCGATTTCTGGGGGTGGGGCTGAAGAACAGCTTCCCCAGCAGAGACCCCCGAGGGAAGGTGCCAGGGCCCCCGACTCTGGATGGCCGAAGCCCCTGGTCCAGACACTGGGACAGTCTGTTGGAACATCAGACCCTCAGATTCCAGCACCGGGACCCTGGACACGCCGTAGTGACCTCATCTCCCCCCGCCCCAGTCACCTGCTCTCTTTGTGCTGCTGGGAGCCGGGCAGCACCGGGGCACAATCAGCCCTATGGGGGCACAGGCAGCCTGAGCCCTCTGCTTTCTCATGAGCAGTTTGACGGAGGGGAGGGGAACTTCCCCGGGAGGTGCCTGAGCAAGGACAGCCCGGGACACGCACTAGTGACAGGCCCCTGGCGGCGAGGAGCAGCAAACCCAGCCAGCCCCGCCCCAGGGCTCAGCTGCCCCGTCGGGACTGGGCAGGGTGCGGAGTCCGCACGTCTCTGCCAGGAGTGTCGAGATCCCTGTGTAGCAGCCCCAGCTCCTGGGAGCTGAACGCTGGGCACGCGGGTGACTGGTGGCTCTGCTTTTCCGTGCCCCCCCTGGCGCTAGTCATGAAACAGATGGGTCGAGTTGTTGAGCACAGCCCGGAGCAGCCCCCGGAGAACAGGGCCCACACACAACATGAGAAAGTCCCTGCCCCGAAGTGCTAGTGATTCAGCCAGACCCTTAGCAGGTGCCCGCTCCCCCGGCTGCTGGCCCCCCGCGCTCTGGGGTTGGGGCTGGACGGAGCTCACCCAGGGGGCTGGGAATAAGGGAAGGCTTTTAAAGGCCGCTTTGCTTTCCCGGCCATGTTAGCTCCATCGCTGACTCCCTCCATGTTTCTGGTGGCCCTGTTCCTGCCTGTGGCGAGCCAGGCCTGGCAGCCGGTTCCCAGCGGCAGGGGCAGAGCAGGGCGGGCGAGGGGTTGTGAGGCTCTGCTCTGGCTCCAGCGGGGCCATTCACCCTCTTGAGTCCCGGGTCCCGTGGCCCCTCCACGTGCTGGCTGGCGCAGTTCCCCTCCGGTCAGGCGCTGGGAACCAAGCCTTTTCCTCTCGCTGGAAAACACAGCGTCCAGCAGTGACCTCTGCGAGGTGCCTCCCCTTCCCCCCCCTGCGGGGTTGGCCGCAAACCCGGGCCCCCCCCCCCCTCCCGGGAATCACCATAATAAACAAACCGCCCGCCCTGCCTGGCCAGGCTGGAGTTATTTCTGGCTGCGGGAGCTCTGGAAAGCTGCACTCCACCTAACCCCGTCATCTGCCTCTTCTATCAGGGACGCCCTTGCCCATGCGCAGGGTGTGTGTGTGAGGGCAACAGGGCGAAGAGGGACCATCCTGCGCTCCCTCCCTCTGCAGACAGCTGGGCTCCCTGCCTTGCTAGGGACCGTCCGGCTGCTACGGACTGGCCCAGGGTTCCTCTGCCAGGGTCGGGCCACATGGCGCCGGGCACGGCCCTGACACCCAGCAAGGCTGTGTGCCTTCCATGACTTATCCGGGCCCTGCCCCGCAGAGGGGGCTGGCTGCGTTGCACTGACCTCCTTCATGTGACACCTGGCGGCGCAGCCCGAGAATTGGAAAGGAAAAGGCGATGCAAGCACCGGGCCAGGCGGTGGGCGTTTCCCTTGGCTGTGCTCTTGCCCGCAGGCTGTGGGTTCAAGCCCCGGGCCAGGAGCAGGGGCTGGTCCCTAGGGCTGAATCCCCGGGAATATTTTGCAGCGGGGGCTGGGTGAAGCAGACATGGGGTCTCCTGGGTAGACGTTCGCCAGGCTTGTGGGCAAACAGCCCGACGTGCTAACGCCGTATTGCTCCCAACGCCCATGGTGCTGCCCACTGGACGGCCCGGGTAGTGTCCCTTCGCGGGGCGCAGGAGAAGCAGTGATCTCCCCCCTGCACTGGCGTTACCACCTTCCCAGACTCCACTCAGCGGGGCCATGAGACCCCCAGGCCACCAGCTAGCTCCACCAACAGGGGAGGGGAAAGGACGATGCCCCCCTAATCCCCCTGCCTTTGCCAAGGCCCCTCCCTTCCCCTTGAAGCTGTGGGGCGTGACAGGCTGCAGCCTTGTGTCCAAAGCAAAGGGCACGGGCCAGTGATCACACTGCAGTGCTAGGGTAGCCATGTGTGCCCGATAACTGCCGGGGGACTGGAGATCCTGGCCAGGTGGAGGTCAGGGCCCCCAGGGCCCGAGTCGGCGCTGCCCAGACGAGTCCTGGCCGAGAGCTCACAGCCGGGGCGCGAGACAGCGTGCTGGGGCCGGCCATGAGCACAGGGGCAAGGGAGGACGAGGGGCCAACCAGAGAGGAGCTGCCCCACACGGTCCCGGCCCCCGATGCAGACGGGGCGACTCAGGTTGCCGTCGCTGTTGGGCTGGCGCAGGCTGGCGAGAGGTCCAAGCGCCCCTGGCCTCAGGTGTGATTGTGCTCTGCTCAGGTGGGGTGTGGGAACAGTCCTGGCTCTGCGGGCGGCTCGCCAGGTGGATCGGAGCCCGGGCTGCAGGCGCCGAGGACTCAAACTCCCGGCTACACGGCTCAGAGACGGGGCTGGAGAGGGTCCCCCGGCTCGGGCAGCGTCAGCAGAATTGCTAACTCCGCTCCGAAGCCAGGGCTAGCGTGTGACCTCGGGGACGCCTGTGACCCGGCAGCGAAGGCAAGAGGGCTGCCAGGGAGTGCTGGAGGGCATCGCACAGCCTGTCCAGGACTCGGCTCAGCTTGACTCTCCAAGCTCAGGTTGAGTTTGTGGGGCTGTCGGCGTACATAAACGACACTTCCCTCCTAAAGGCCCCCCAGCCAGGCTGTGTCCCTCCAGTGACGCACGCAGCCAGAGCGCAACCAGCAGCTAAGGCTTCGCGTGGCCTGCGCCAGACTGCTCGGGGGGCGCAGAGCAAATACGGACCCTGCTTCTGCTATTGGCCCTGTGGCCCATGCGGACGTGAGGGGAGCAGCGGGGTCCCTGAGTGACCCCAGCAGGCAGGGCATGGCTCCGCCAGTCGCTGGCTGTGATTCCCAGGGGTGCCGCGGCACTGGGAGCATGTTCCTCGGGTCTCCAGCCTGGGGAATGGGGAAAACACGCTAGCAATGCAGCATCCCAAGTCAGGACTCGATTGCTGGCTGGGCTCCCAGCTCCCAGCAGGTTTGTGCTTCCTTTGAACTGAGGGATTCCTGCCTCCGGTCAAACGCAGACCACGGAAACGCCACGAACGCCGGCTTGGCTCCACGGGCAGCTCAGGCAGATGGAGTGAGCGGAGGGGGGCTGTTTAGACCCGGGATCTGGGCTCACTGCAGAGGAGAGATTAGCGGCCTGGGTCTCTGGTTGGACAGCGCGAGGGAACCCCCGCCCCGAGCAGCAGCAGTCTGGGCCCAGCACGGCCCAGAGTGGCACAGGGGAGGTCAGGACTGGTGCCCTGGTGGAGTCGGTGGATGCCGTGAGACGCACCTATTGACATTTCTGCTTGTGGCATGTGTCACTTGGACAGATCTGGGCAC